>NC_138582.1:156875142-157050144 GCF_964289735.1 Phaethon aethereus
TGTCTGGGCTTGGTCATCAGGCTCTTCTCATTAAAGAAAGAAGCAACAAGATGGCAGATTGAAGAAAGGCAGGTGACAGAGCAGTACAAATAGACTGTTTCTTGTGTACCTCCTAGAATGGTTGGTCTGGTGCAATTTGATGTGGGGGAAAAAATGTGGTTTTTTCATTCCCTTTACACCATGTGTAATGTGTTTCAGCATTATGGGCAGAGACTTTCAACTGCTATTACCTGGAGATACTCTTTGGTGATGGTACACTAAGCAAGCTGTTTGGTGTGGTGGTAGGTGACAACAGTATACCTGCATTTCCCATACGAGTTGTCCAGAATCTGCAGGTTTGTAAAGCTCACTCAAGGCACTGGACAATATCTTTTGTGAAGATGTCAATGGTCTCTACAGATTGAGAGCAGCGAGTAACAACAAAATGTAAATTGTGAAACTGTACAATTTCTGGCTTACTCAATGTACTTACATAATTTAGTTTCATACTTTTTTTTTTTCCTTGCAGCTCTGACACTTAGGCTAGGGTTCTGTGGTAACTAATACAATAAAACTTTGAAGCTAGAAAATCTTTGGAACTAGTGCTGCTGCCCTTGTTGAACTCACTGGCGATGAAGCACATACTCAAAAGGCAAATGAAGACTTACTCATGTGACAAGTGCTTTACTAAACCAGGCGCTAGACACTTCCTTCACGTAAGAGGTTCTGCAGCGCACTTAAGCCTAGAGCTAATTCTCCTCTTATCTTTGTTTTCTTGCTTCACTGCCTCTGGGTTTTCATGCCTCCTTATTTTAGACATTAGTACAAATTATTCTCCATGGAAACAGTATCTTGGGAACTGGCAGCTGTGATACCCTTGCTGCCTTATATTTAAGCAATACAGATCATCCTGTGACCACATACTTCTCTTTCATGTGTTTCAGGCAAACTAAGCACTCTCCTGTGGAAAAAGGAGAGGCCAAAAAGATGGGATTGGTGTGTTAAAAGGGTTATGAGACAGAATTAGGTGTGCAGGCAAATTTATTTGTGTCAATACCAAAATGCATTAATGATACTTTAAGTAGCGCGATGTTGTTGAATTTCTTGGGCAAGGACTTCAAAGGGATAATTGTCTCCCTTCAACTGGACAGGATGTGCAGGTTGTATTGCCATAAATCCCGGGAGGAGGAAGACCAGATTGTACTGAGCAAAGCGGCACAGAAGCAACACATAAAAGACATACACCAAATAATCTTGGATATCATGCATTAGCATTGCAGGACTATCATGGTGTTGATACACTATCTAGCAGTGTTTGAGAAGTATTGGTGGTCACGTCACTTGTATAATTAGAACCTGTTCCTTTTGTGGCCTTAAAGTAGAAGGTCATCCTGTGGATGCAAAAACTTAGCTCCCTTTATGAAGTACTGGACTATCATCAATATTTGGAGGTAGACTTCACACAAAAAAAGTAGAACAGCTCCTGTTAAGAACAAAAGCTGCTGGGGGTAATTTGGTGGTGCTGTGAGGCTTCATGAGTATGAACATTGTGTAAAGAGACGTGTAAAGAGAGTCTCCTGCTTGTGACACCTCCTAGTATGTGTCAATGACACTTTTGACGTCACAGGGTGGGAGGGTAAGAAGAATTACAGACAGATACCCCCCAAAAAAACCAAAACCCAAACAAAAAACCCCCAAAACCCCAACCACCCACCCAAGTCCATTGTTGTAGTGAAAGTAATTCATAGAATCATAGAAGAGTTTGGGTTAGAAGGAACTTTTAAAGTCACCTAGTCCGACCCCCCTGCAGTGAGCAGGGACATCTGCAACCAGACCAGGTTGCTCAGAGCCCCATCCAGCCTGACCTGGAGTGTTTCCAGGGATGGGGCATCTACCACCTCTCTGGGCAACTTGTGCCAGGGTTTCACTACCCTCACTACGAAAAATTTCTTCCTTAGACCTAGTCTAAATCCACCCTCTTTTAGTTTAAACCATTACCCCTTGTCCTACCACAAGAGGCCCTGCTAAAAAGTCTGTATTTTTGCTTGGGGTTGCCCTGGGCCATGCGCAGGCTATTTCTTGCATTAGCAGTAGCAGAGTTGTGAACAGAGATGAAAAATTATTTTCCAAGTTCTTTATGTAGTCACTTTGCATAAAAGTGAAAATGGCGTACATTTCCAAATCACCACCAGCATGTGTAACATTAAATACTTAATTTACTGCCAGCAAGTATGCCTCTTACGTTTTACCGTAGGAATGAGTCCATAGTCTGAGCATGTACTTCAATGGCGCCTCGTAGGGCACCGATTCCAAATCCGTCTTCTAAGAAAACAGAGGACTGATTCTTACATCCTAGTGGGGTATATCTTGAATATTTTTTAATACTGTCAGGTAAAGTGATCTTCCAGATCTACTTGGATTTAATGCCTTGGATCAATGGTTTCTTCTGCTGGATAGAAATAACTAGAACAAAGTATAAAGTGGCAGTATTGCCTTCATCTGGAGAAATTATAGTCATGTCAACCTGACACCGAGCTTCAGTGAACAAAGGACTGGCCTGATTCTTCTGCTTCCCCATTTAATAACAAATCTACTTCTGCATCTCAGTGCCAACATCATCCGTGTTTCTGACCTGTGAGAAATCTAGACCATGAAATCATTGTTTTTCTGTGGTGGCCTGTCATTATGGTACATCAGAAAAGCTTTTTTTGTTCTGCTCTGGTTTGCTGGCACGTGGCAGCACAAAGTTGTTCTGCTCCTTAAAGCATGCAGATAGTAAACCACGCATTAACTAGAGCTGTGTGCTTAGATATCTGATCCCAGCTGCAACATTTTCCCTTCAACTTTGCTAAAAGAATTTTCTTTCAGAAAAAGAAACCAGGGCAAGAAATCAGTTGTGAATTTTTTCTGAAATACATAGATTGCAAATCAGCATCTGATTTTCCCATTTCAGATTTTTTTAATAAACTTTCATACTTGAGATGAATTTCAGTATGTGAGTGTGTGTGCAAGCATTTCTTTTTGGTATTAATTGCATTAGATAAGGAATTTCTATGGAAGTTGCTAATAGAAAAAGCAATTATTTTAAATGTCACTTGAACCTGTTGTTTGCCCCACTGAGGAATGCATTTGTCTGGATTCTTCATCTTGCTAAGAATAGGTAAATCCAGTGATACAAGATCGCAGGTTTTGGCACTGTCCCTTCCTATTGTAACATGAACGATGAACTTTTTGCAAATTACAGTATAAACTGAAAGCTTCGGAGGACTGGGGGAGAGGGAAGAGAAGAAAACTGGGACTTCGATTTCTTCAGCAGATTCCAGTATCTGTCCGTCTCCCTCAGCTTTTCTTCGTAAAGCGTCCTTAAAAACGGTTTCTGTTTCTACTGCTGAATGTACTGTATTCTCCCGAGTGCCGAATTGCTCAGGATTTGACAAAAAAACCCAACCACATCAATCCCTTGTAAGACTTGAGGCGCGCTCCCAGGGAAGTCGGGCCGAAACGCAGCGTGAAATGGAGATGGGGGAAGCGGGGGCAGAGGATCTCCTGGGGCAGCGGAAGGTGGCCGTGGGCTGAGCTCCAGCACCCAGGCTGAGGAGGTCGAGCTTCCCGCGGTGGCCCCGTGCTCCTGGCATTTCCGAGAAGACCAAATCTGGTCTCCTCCCTGCTCCAGTTGATGCAGCCTGACGTTTGCACGAGCAGCAGTGCTGCTCTTGGGTCGTTGGTAACACTGAATGTGGAGGTTACATCAGGGATTATGAAATCTTTCTTTTGCGTTTCAGAGCAGAGCGGGGTTGTTAGCCCATGGGTTTTCTGTGGCAAACTCATCTGAACATACTTCAACGGTGTATATAGTGGGTTTTGTGCATTAAATCAGAGAAAGTTGCGTAGCGGCCACCTGCCCCAAGAGCAAAGGGAGAGCTGAACTGACGCGCTGAGCTCACGTCGGGCGCTGTTGGATACTCGTGGTTGCTTTATCAGTGTTAGAGGGTTTGAAACCTCTAAACCTGGGGGATGAGTTAAATAATTGCTGAAGGTGGGAGGAGTGAGAGGGGCACATTAATTGAACTGAAGGTTCCCATTGCCTACTGGCATCGCAACCTGGGACAGGAATCCTTGGGGATCAGAAATAGGTGTCTGGGGGATTCTGCCACAAACCACTGAATGGAGCATTAGTCAGCATGTAAGTAACCATAATGTTAAACAGTAAGTGAAAAACTTTTAAGTCCTCCTGACTATATTCAGTGTGGAGAAACAGCAGTATTTACTGTGGGGGAATGCAGTTTAAACACGTCCTGAAGGACTCATGCTGATCTTTAAATAGAAGATGTTATAACCTTCCAAAGTTCTATATTTTTGCAGATAAATTAATTTGATCATTGAAAGAAAGATTAATTGTTTAGATGTACATAAACGTGACGTAACTTCCTTTGTCATATACATAAGAGAACACAGTTATATTCAGGAATGCAGATATTTGGTAATTTGTAAGATTGGCTTCCCAGAAATTAAAACATCATAGACAAACTGAGTGGGTGGAAGTACTTAAACAACTGTTCTTTGAGATGTTTCCTAAGACTTTTCTGATGCCCTAAATATTTTTTTTTTCCATTAAGGGAAATAAAGGCAGCAAAAAAAGAAAACAGTAAAAAAAAAAAAAATGTTTAAAAAAACTAAAAAAGAGAAACTGAACTAGTACCAGGAGTTAGGAGGCACAATGCAGTTCACGATGGAATATACCCATAAATATCTGTGGCCAGTTAAAAGAACTAATACGATTTTTAAATGTGTCAGGAACACAGTAGTTGGTAGCAATTTTGTAGGTTAGTTTAAAAAGGCAAAGTATCTGTCATAATGGAGAAGAGGCAGAAAGATTGAGCTGATGATAGTTCTGTTGTGTCTTTGCACGCTTTGCCATAGTAATGAAATTTCATTTTCTATTACCGGTACTAAAAGAATTTTCAGTGGAAACTATTTGATAATTTCGAGTGGGCAAAATCCCTTTACCCAGGTCACAGAATCACAGAATCACAGAATCACTAAGGTTGGAAAGGACCTTTAAGATCATCAAGTCCAACCATTAATCCAAAACCACCATGTCCCCTAAACCATGTCCTGAAGTGCCACATCCACACGTTTTTTGAACACTTCCAGAGATGGCGACTCCACCACCTCCCTGGGCAGCCTGTTCCAATGCCTGACCACCCTCTCAGTGAAGAAATTTTTCCTAATATCCAATCTAAACCTCCCCTGGCGCAACTTGAGGCCATTTCCTCTTGTCCTATCACTAGTTACTTGGGAGAAGAGACCAACACCCTCATCGCCACAACCCCCTTTCAGGTAGTTGTAGAGAGCGATAAGGTCTCCCCTCAGCCTCCTCTTCTCCAGACTAAACAACCCCAGTTCCCTCAGCCGCTCCTCATAAGACATGTGCTCCAGACCCCTCACCAGCTTCGTTGCCCTTCTCTGGACACGCTCCAGCACCTCAGCATCCTTCTTGTAGTGAGGGGCCCAAAACTGAACACAGTATTCAAGGTGCGGCCTCACCAGTGCCGAGTACAGGGGCACAATCACTTCCCTGCTCCTGCTGGCCACACTATTCCTGATACAGGCCAGGACGCTGTTGGCCTTCTTGGCCACCTGGGCACACTGCCGGCTCATATTCAGCCGGCTGTCAACCAGCACCCCCAGGTCCCTTTCCGCCGGGCTGCTCTCCAGCCACTCCTCCCCAAGCCTGTAGCATTGCATGGGGTTGTTGTGGCCAAAGTGCAGGACCCGGCACTTGGCCTTATTAAACCTCATACAGTTGGCCTCTGCCCATCGATCCAGCCTGTCCAGGTCCCTCTGCAGAGCCCTCCTACCCTCCAGCAGATCAACACTCCCACTCAGCTTGGTGTCATCTGCAAACTTACTGAGGGAGCACTCAATTCCCTCATCCAGATCATCTATAAAGATATTGAACAAGACTGGTCCCAGAACCGAGCCCTGGGGAACACCACTCGTGACCGGCCGCCAGCCGGATTTAACGCCATTCACCACAACTCTCTGGGCTCGGCCATCCAGCCAGTTCCTCACCCAGCGAAGAGTAAACCTGTCTAAGCCTCGAGCCGCCAGTTTCTCCAGGAGAATGCTGTGGGAGACGCTGTCAAAGGCTTTACTAAAGTCCAGGTAGACAACATCCACAGCCTTTCCCTCATCCACTAGGCGGGTCACCTGGTCATAGAAGGAGATCAGGTTGGTCAAGCAGGACCTGCCTTTCATGAACCCATGCTGGCTGGGCCTGATCCTTTGGCTGTTCTGCAGATGCCCTGTGAGCACTCTCAAAACCAACCGCTCCATAATCTTCCCTGGAACAGAGGTCAGGCTGACAGGCCTGTAGTTCCCAGGATCCTCCTTCCGGCCTTTCTTGTAGACGGGTGTCACATTGGCAAGCAATGAACCAAAAGGTTCTGCTGAGGCAAAACTTGGTTGGCTGGAGACGTTTCTCAGGTCTGGCAGCAAGCTACCTTTGGAATGAAGCTTAAGAAGAGTAAGTTTAGAAATGTGAGGCTGTTCAGTCTGCATTTGTCCTGGGCACAGCTAATGGGAAGGCTGAAGTGCCGTGCAAGTAGTGGGTGAGTAAATGGAGCATAATCGGTAGTCCTGTTTCATGGAAAATGGACTGTCAAACTATCGTTTAAAAACAAAACAGATTATTAATAGGGATGGTAGACAAAGACTTCTTACACACTTTTATGGGTAGGGCTACCAATATATTCTGTTGAATCACATTCAACGTGTTTGCTGCATATTTCTAGCGTGTTATAGCCTAGACTGTGTCTCCAGAAGCTGTAATGTTTCTTGGCCTCCTCCAGTAGCAGGAACCATGTAGGACTTGAGGAATCCGTTGCTTTTCCACGCAACTCACCAATAATCAGCTACTGGAAGATGTCTACAGACAGCAGTGGGTTCCCAAGATCTTTGGTATCTAAAAGCTAAATAACTGCTACCAAGAAAAATAGCTGCTGCCAGTACAAAGCCAACAATTATGTCTATCAGCAGTATTGGTCAGCAGCTCCGTGGCAGGCTGAACATGAGAATGGGACAGGCTGTGTTTCATCTCCGCCTGCCTAAACAGGACCTGAAGCAGGACCTAAATAGGCCTCCTTATCTGTGGTTTACCTTCCTGGCAAAATCTCCTTATTGTTCTCTCTACTTTGGCCCAAATTCAGTGTTTGACAATGTACCTACTGTGTGAGATTTCCCTGCCCCTAGACCACACTGGGAGCTGGCTCTGGGGACATGAACAGTGATGGTGGGCTCCCAGCTACATCCTGCCTTGGGGATGGGATCCCGTGGGGAAATCCACTCTTGGTGATTCTTGTCTATTTTCACAGAACCATAGATTCATAGAATAGTTTGGGATAGAAGGGACCTTTTAAGGTCACCTAGTCCGACTCCCTGCAATGAGCAGGGACATCTCCAACCAGATCAGGTTGCTCAGAGTCCTGTCCAACCTGACCTGGAATGTTTCCAGGAATGGGGCAGCTACCACCTCTCTGGGCAACCTGTGCCAGGGTTTCACCACCCTCATTGGGAAAAATGTCTTCCTCATATCTAGTCTAAACCTATGCTATTTTAGTTTAAAACCATTGCTCCCTGTCCTATCGTGTCAGGCCCTTCTCAAAAGTCTGTCCCCATGTTTCTTACAAGCCCCCTTTGAGTACTGGAAGGCTGCAAGAAGGTGTCCCAGAGCCTTCTCTTCTCCAGGCTGAACAACCCCAACTCTCTCAGCCTGTCCTCATAGGAGAGGTGTTTCATCCCTCTGATCATTTTTGCGGCCTTCCTCTGGACCCGCTCCAACAGGTCCATGTTTTTCCTGTGCTGAGGGCTCCAAAGTGGACAGAGGACTCCTGGTGGGGTCTCACTAGAGCAGAGTAGAGGGGCAGAATCCCCTCCCTTGACCTGCTGCCCACACTGCTTTGGATGCAGCCCAGGGTACAGTTGGCCTTCTGGGCTGCGAGCGCACATTGCAAGGTCATGTTGAGCTTTTCATCCACCAGTACCCCCAAGCCCTTGTTGGCAGGGCTGCTCTCAATCCCTTCATCCCCCAGCCTGTATTGGTACCAGGGGTTGTCCCGATCCAGGTGCAGGACCTTGCACCCTGCAACTTGGCCTTGTTGAACCTCATGAAGTTCACATGGGCCCGTTCCTTGAGATTGCCCAGGTCCCTCTCTGTGGCATCCCATCCCTCAGGTGTGTCAACCTGTCGTGGTTTAGCCCCAGCTGAATATACGGAGCATGACATTGTATGGTATGGAATACCCCTTTGGCCAGCCTGGGTCAGCTGTCCTGGCTGTGTCCCCTCCCAGCTTCCTGTGCACGCCCAGCCTTCTTGCTAGCAGGCCAGCACGAGAAGCTGGACTGGCCTTGACTACTTAGCAACAGCTCAAAACATCAGCATGTTATCAACATTTTCTCACCCCAAATCCAAAACACAGCCTCACACCAGCTTCTGTGAAGAAAATTAACTCTACCCTGGCTGAAACCAGGACACAACCACACCCCTCAGCTTGGCGTCATCTGCAAACTTGCTGAGGGTGCCCTCAATCACACTGCCTATGTCATTGATGAAGGTATTAAACAGTACTGCTCCCAACACAGACACCACTCCTCACTGATCTCCATCTGGACATTGAGCCATTGACCACTACCCTCTGGATGCAACCATCCAACCAATTCCTCACTGACCCAACCATCCACCCATCAAATCCACATCTCTCCAGTTCAGAGAGAAGAATGTTGTGGGGGACCATGTCAAAGGCCTAAGAAGTCCAGACAGATGACATCCGTAGCATTTCCCTCATCCACTGATGTGGTCACTCCACCACAGAAGGCCGCTAGGTTGGTCAGGCAGGACTTGCCCTTGGTGGAGCCATGCTGGCTGTCTCAAATCACCTCCCTGTCCTCCATGTGCCTTAGCAGAGCTTCTTTCACTCTGAAACAGATTCCTTCAGGATCCACGTTACCCTTTTGGGGTTATGGTAACAGTTTTTGATGGCATAAATGAGAGTCAGATCTTGAACTCTTATTTTTATTAAGGTCTGGGCCATCAAGTTTATGATGCTTTTCTCTTTAAAACAAAAAATCCTGGTTGATAGAATACATTAAGTACAAATACTATTGCAGTTTCACTGGGGAATTCCTCGAGTCCTTCCCAGTGTGTTCTGAGTTCATTAGTGATGATTATTAAAAACATTCTTTGGGAGAAAAGAAAACAGAAACTATGAAAACTGTAGGCACCTAGCGAAGCAGGTGTGAGTTGTAAAGCAAAGGTTTTGGGAGGAGGAATTAAGATCTTGAAATTATAATTTTTTTTTTCCAATGTTGTGAAAGTTGGTGTAGCTACAGTTTGTTTAAAGTACTTTTTACAAGGCCACTTTAAACTTTAATAAATGAACTATTAGCAGGTCACAGATTAAGGTCAAAACAAATCTTGAAAAATCAAGATGAGGTTCAAAAAATCATTTATCTGTTGTCCTGTAAATTATATCCTATGGCTGATGTACATACTTTAACTTGTACATTCTGATATTGATGCAAGACGTCTACTAACTTTTTTCCCTAGTAAGTTGTGAGTAGCAACTATGAGGAATATTAGGGGTTTTTTCTTCATTGTTCTTAAAACGCAGCTGAAGATTATTCTCTTATTGTGAAATAGTGTGATAAAAGTACACATTCCTTTTAGACAGAAATACTCTTCTGGATGAGGATTTTATTATGTGCAGGACACAGCCTTTTTGGGGATTTAAAGTCATATTTTCAAGATGTAGCTGAGCTTTAAAAGAATGTACCTTTTGACTTCTGCATAGGAATTAATTTAACCTGAAACCGACACCTCTTCACGTGCAAGAAGAAATCCCCACTCAGTACTGCCTGCAGTGATTCCTGAGGTTTAAACTGTATATGAAATAGAGGAAAAACTACCACATTTCTCCTTTCAGCTCCCTTCTTTAATTTTTATGCTGGTTTATGGTGCCTATGAATGACCATGTAGTTACAATTCATCTGTCCCTAGTGAAAGAAAAAGCAGTGCCAGTGTTCAATAACAGAGACAACAGTATAGGTTTTGTTTCTTAAAATGATCAGCCATGAAATACAAGAAGGTGTAAAGAACTCTTACTTTAATTCCACAGTGGCTGCCTGTATGTTAAATCTGAGATGACAGATTTATTTACTGATATCCAGAACGGACACAATAACCCCTTCTGTTGTGCATGTTGAAAACAGGGATCTGTTTGCTCTCCACAAACCAAGCAATGTTCATATTGAGAAGCGATAGCATGTAAGTAGTAAATTTAAAGCATAGTCAGCCAAAGATATTCTTGCCATCATCTGTTTATTATGAAATCTATTTCCTAATTACTTAAGGCATTTTTCTTATTTATTTCCACAATATCAGTACACCATACTTTTTGCCTGCCTGACTATTCGTTTGAGTGAAGAACCAGCCTCTCATTAGTGTCAGATGTTGGGCACTAATGAAACATGTGTTCACCAGCTTCATCATAAAATACAGGAGCCTGCAACTTTCCAAACCTTCAGATTTGCATTTGCACTGTGCAAAAACGTAAGTGTAAAACATGCTGTCGAATATTAAGTGCAAAATTAAAAAAAATAGCTGGAACCTCTCTTATACTAGATTTTTTTTGACTTACAGCAGAGCAAATTTCAGTAATAATGTCATGTGCTGGTGTAGCTACCTATTTCAGTGGGAGTTAAACAGATATTAATAACGTGCTTTCGAAAATCCCATGGACTCACTTTGTACTTTTACTACTTAGTAAATTTAAATGCTTTTGAACAAATTGGCCCTGAGCTCCTGAATAAGAATATACTTCCCATTACTTAATTTCCCTTCGGATCAGCTTGAAATGTTTAAAGTTCTCGGCTGAATATCTTTAAGGCTGCTGAACCAAAGTCTGAAGGAGAGCTACTTTTTCCATTTGTTGTCCTCTTAGAAGCAGGTTCCCTTTAGAAAGATGACCTTTCTGAACCTTCAAATATTTATAGTAAGGGGATCTGTTTGAGGCAAAGAAAGAGAACTGTCTAAATCCTTAAGAGCATGCAGTAAAACACAGTCTTTTTTTAGATTTGCTAAATTAACAGAGGAAAAGGGAGACAACAAGACATATGCGAGACTCTATAGGCACCAGGCTTAAGTAGCAGAGATGACCGAGCTAATGTGGACGTTACCAAGTTCAAGTACAATCAGTATGAGCGGTTAAAAGGAGCTGGACTCCACTGCTCTGAATGTCCTTCTGCACTGTTTCATGTATATGTGCATAGACATTTGCATATATTTGAGCTCATGGGTATGTATCTCCTTCCTGGGAGTGGAAGGTAGACGGGACGGGACGGGACGGGACGGGACGGGACGGGACGGGACGGGACGGGAAGGGAAGGGAAGGGAAGGGAAGGGAAGGGAAGGGAAGGGAAGGGAAGGGAAGGGAAGGGAAGGGAAGGGAAGGGAAGGGAAAGGAAGGGAAAGGAAGGGAAAGGAAGGGAAAGGAAGGGAAAGGAAGGGAAAGGAAGGGAAAGGAAGGGAAAGGAAGGGAAAGGAAGGGAAAGGAAGGGAAAGAGGGACGTGTTCTTTGAAAGTTTCCTAAAAGACCTTCTGCATAATGCCGTGATGGGGTTGAGGCAGTGGAGAGTAAGAGCACATTGTTTAAGCTCTCCATTGAGCAGTTCATGATTGATAGAAAACATTCACCACTCCCCTGCCTCAGTGTGCGTAGGCTCCATAGCCCTGATTCTGGAGTTATAATTTTCTTGCTTTCTCCATGTCTGTATAGCTACGATAGCTGCTCTGGGGAGTATTTCTGAGCATATTCTGGCAGAGGGACAGAGGTCCCAGGGAACACAAGGTGTGCAGCGCTGCTTGTGTAAGCAAGAGCTTTCCATGCTATGCTGGCTCCTCCGCTATGCGTGTGCTGTAGTAGGCATTTACGCGCGTTGTGAGATTACTTTGAAGATTGTCTGACGTGCTTATGTGCATGCATATGCACTATGTATGTTTTTAAAAAAGCATTTGTTCTGGTCAGCTTTTCCTGCTACTTGTTTGCTATAGTCCTTCATGGCTAGCTTGTTTTCCTCTTCTCACCCTTCTGCTGTATTTTACCAATTTTAAAAATAAGGCCATCAAGATTAGTTGCCTTAATTTTAATGTTTACTGTCCCTTCGGCATAGATTTTGTTTCCCTGAATTTATAGGTCATCTTCTGAAGAGCTAGATTTACTGTAAGATTGGTCACTAATACATCACTTTTGCTAACTAGAAAAATTCTAAATAGATTTTTAAATTAGACTTTAAAATATTAGATATGCATCTGTGTTTTTTCTTCCTTAAATAATAATCTTAACTTTTCCTTCTTAAATAATAATCTGCCAAAAAAAAATGGACTGAAATGACAGAAACCCTTCTGTATTCGGGAAGCTGCTACGCTGACCAGTTTTACCTTAACATTAATAAAATTGGTGCAGGGAGGTTGCTTTATTGTCAGGCGCTGTGTAGGGTGCAATCATCTCCTGTAGTAACTCCCACTTCACTGCACTTCCATGTAGTTAGTGTAGGTGTTGACTGAGTAAGACAGATGTGGTTGGGATTTGCTATACCAGAGGAATACCTCTAGTTCCTGGGAGTTTGGGACATACGATGTAGACTGTGGCACCCTTCAGGTGATTCTGACTTGCTCCTGGGTTGGGAAGCGCTGAAGTGGCTTAAAGTTAACTGTACTTCACCTCTGAATGTCATTCTAAGCTAGGTCTGGGTGAAGTGGCTTTGCTGGGTTTTGTGCCGAGTAACCCAGGTCTTAACCCAGGGACGTGACATAGGTCCACAATGAAATGCAGTTCCAGTAGTTCAGAAAGTTTTGGTGGGTAACTTGCAGTGATTGAGTCACATCTGTGAATTTTTGCAGGGTCAAGCCCTGGATCTGTTGTAAGTAGTTAGAAATGTGGACAGCAGTTGTGAATTTTAAAATAGATTTAATTGCATCTTCTTGTATTTCATTGTTGGTCTCTGAAAGTTTTCCAGTGGCTTTTAGGACCCCTTCTAAAATCAGAGGTGCTGAGATTCCGTGAGATTTCAAAGTTTAGCTTTACCCAAAACCATACCAGTGTTTTCTATTTGTGTCTCTTCTTTAACTAGAATTCAGTGCTCATTCACAGATTTGACAACTGAACTTTATTACAGCCTGCGAATGGTATTGTGAGAGATTCTAGTACCGTGGCAGGCGTGGAGGGATGGGGCTGTGTACCGCATGTCCATCTTCTGCTGTGGAAGATAGATAGTGCCATGCCAACTGGTGGCACTGTGGAACTGGAGTCCCTCTGCTACTATATCCATGTCTGTAGTATTGCTCTCCCTATTTACTGGTAGTCTTTGCAGCCAAACAGAGAACAGCTAAAGATAAATAATAAATGAGGGGAACTGTGTGCTGAATATCTTCAGATACAATGTTGAGTATCTTCAGGTGGGAACCCTGGCCTGAGAGATGGTGCCGAGTCAAGGGATGAAGAAACCACAGTCTATGTTTTCGCACAGACCAAACACCTTTCAACGACCACCTGAGCCCATAGCCCAAAGCTGGACTGATGACCGGGACCAGTAAAGCAGAGCAGGCCCATGGCCTGTGTTTTTATCCGTCTACAGACTTGTTCGTGCTTCAAAGGCCGTTTTTGTCAGCGCAGTGCCGCTGAGGGCCGTTCCCTGACATTGGCTATGTTTGTATTCCCTGCCTTTCTTTGACCAAGCTGACCCAGATCACAGCCAAAGGAGACCTCTGGGTGCAATAAATCAAAGTGGTCTCTGAGGTGTCCTGGATCGCTAGACAGACTGGGTCTCTTTCCAGTCTGAACTTGGGAAGAGGACACACCACAAAAAGAAGTGTCGGATTGAAGTAAGATACAAACTGTCTGGAAAAGCTAAAATAAAAAAGCTGAAGTTGTCTGGAAAAGCTAAAATAGAATTCAGACTTTCTGACATAAATCCAGCTCTAAGTTTGGCTAAGGTGAGTCTAGAGGGTAAATTGCTTGCTTGCTTTTTGAAGAAATCGGGCCATCCTACCTCAGCACACCCGTGCTGGGGGATCGGGTGTTGTTGCCTGGCCCAGTCCTGCAGGCAACAGTTTGGGGGCCTAAATCTCTAGCTGTTGCCCTTGTTTCACAAATGGTAGAGGTCTCCCACCGTAACAAGAAGCAAGGGTGTTTTAACTGGCAATACTGACAGTGACAATTTATAGCCTATTGTGTGGATGCAGCTGCTGAGCATTCATACCCTGCCACCATCTTGGCATTCCTGACTCTATTTTTGACAAAGGATGTTTAACTATGAATGCCTTCATATCTCAGCATGATTTATATCTTGGCCATTTGCATCTTTTCTCTGTTTCCTTCCTCCAGCTTTCCTTCCTTCCCGTACTTCTCCTCACACACACACATCTCTGGGGAAAAAAAAAAAGGGAGGATGGGGAATGAAGCTAAAACCATCATCACACACCATAAATACAGTTCAATAGCAGAAGGAATAGTTGTTTGGGAAATATTTTACATAAACCAATTCTGCAATCAGGAGAACTGCTGTATTTACTGCTGCAGTTAAAGATCTTTTTATGCAGTTAATGGATGTGGAGTTCTGCTGTGTTTCTAAATGCCATTTGTTCAAACTCTGCTTTTAGGGTTTCCTTAGGATGGCGCTCACTACAGAAAGGATGCTCAGCGTGTTGGCATCAGCGTGAGGCATTGCACACCCTGTGAGCAGAGAGCTGGGGTACATTGTACAGGTACATTTTACTTTGTGAAATTATTACTTTTACCTTTTTTCCAGGTAAGACATGTTCAGTCATAAAGCTTAGCCTAGTCACACCGGCGGTAAGTAACTCAAGCAGCGTCAGCACACAGCTCCCCGCCCGAGCCGACTCACCCTGCCCCCCCGAGCAGAGCCATGGCTTGAAGCACATGAGCCGGGCTGCGGTGACAAGCCTGCGCCAGCAGCCCTCAGGTGTCACGCTGCCACGACATCACTTTTCTCCCTGGCTATATCACACGCAGGCTCCTTTTGCTGTTTTTCTAGTTACTGATACCATTTCCTGACAATAAATGTCCATATTATGTTTGTCCCTATTACAGCACAGACTAAAAAGGACAGAATAACATCCCATAAGTAGTTGAACAGTGGGTGGAAAATGGTAGTAGTTTATTTTCTGCAAGAGAATTGCTCACGGTGGAGATGAGGAAAGAAAAACTGAGTCTTATTTCTGTACGTGCTCTTTTCCTGTTGTACAGCCACACAATGTCAAGGGCATGCTGTGCAATTGCACCTCGCAGTCAAGGACCGTGCACCCCGCGGGGCGTCCTGCTGCGAGGAGACAGCTCGCTCCATCATTGCTGCAGAGGCTTGCTGGGCTTTCAGATTGCTGGGCAATCAGCCCTAGGGTCTTTCAAGTGATGTCCGGAGTACCAAGCAGTTTAGGCAGAAAGAACTGATCTAAATTAAAAGTAAGTGACTTGTGGCATCTTGAAAACAAGCCTCCATTATTTTATTTTATTTTATTATATTTTATTTTATTTTATTTTATATTTTATTTTATTTTATTTTATTTTATTATTTTATTTTATTTTATTTTATTTTATTTTGTTTTATTTTATTTTATTTTATTTTATTTTTAGTGCTTCCCCTGTTTTTTATCATGCCTGCAGGGAGGCTCAGCCTGCTGCCTGGCTCAGCACACAGGAGAAAATTTGGTGCAGCTGTGATTGACAAGGCCACGATGTCCTGTCAGGGAGGCTGTGTTTTAGAAATAAAATTGCTTTGGGAAATTGCAATGGGATAGCTTCCAGTGAACTAAACTGAAAGTGCCTTTCAAACATAGGGATGCTCATCCTTTCCTACCCCCTTTCCTTCTGTTATCCGTCTACAATTCTCATGGGGAGGCAGAGAGGTCTCTGTTGCTTCCTGGTTTATGCTTTTCTTCCCTCTCTCCCCTCTCCCTGTCTTTCACCGCTGAAATATCTCAGCAATGCCAGGAGGCTGGTATGCCCCGGGAGGGTAAGAATAGTCTACAATGGCAGAGATCACTCCTGTTGTTGTTAGTCTACTTGCAGTTGTCGGGACAGAAGAGCCACACAAGAGGTAGGCAATTAGATCTGAGAAGTTAGAACTTTTGCAACACAAACTGTTAAAGCCTTAAGAAGATTTGTTCCAACATCCAAAACTAACAGTCCTGTTCAAATCATCAAAATAATCCTTCATCAATATGGTGCTGTGGACAGGTTTCTCATTGCCATCCTTGACACTTACCAAAAAAATCCTTTCTTTTTTTTTTTTTCTTTCTTCCCTGTCTAGGTCTAATCTCCTCTGGAAATGCCAAAATTGTTAGGACATCAGCAGCTGGAAGTGTTGTGAGCCTGTTCAAACATGGAGCGCTGGGACTCGCTGGGATTTTTGATTGTCACACTCAACTATAATGTGACTATTGCAGGTAAGTACTTTAAAATAGCTCTCTTCTTTCTTTTGCTGCTCCATATCCTGAAGCCACCCAAGTGTCCTACTGATCATCAACTTTAATTTCTAGCTATGCCTCTGTGATACTTACGATAAGAAGCTGTTATTTAGATACATGGTATGAGTGTTAATGTATTTCTTTTATTGTTAAACAGATTCCTACTCCCTCTCTGATAGATGTTTTCTGAACTTTACGTAAAATATTCTGGCAAGGTTTTCGAATTTGGTTTCTCTTGGTGCCTGAGCTCCAATGTCTGTTGTAGGGATCATGGTAAAAACACACAGAAGTAATGCTTTATTTATACCACATAAAGTGAACGTTAGAATGCACGCAATAGCTTTAGTGATGGATTAAAAAGTTTAAAGAAGGGCAAAAAACCTACCTGTCTTTTACAGGGAGAAGTTTGTGGTTTGTGTCTGTTGTGGTCAATTACTATTGCTTTTCATTCTTTATTTTTGTAAATGAACAAAACTCACCTGCATTTAAAAAAAACAACAAAAAACCACAGCTAACGGTCACTCCGAGTGCTTCTTTTTTTCCCCTTCTTATTTAAATAACACATTGTTCCTTTTTCACGGGCTACTTTAAGCAATGTGTGAGCCGGAGAAAAACTTCCAAGGGCCCTTTCAAAGACCCTTCGCCTCCAGCGCCGGAGTGTTGTGCAGTCTGCGCGGTGCGTTGCGGGGGGTACCCAACCCAGCCGCAGCGGGGTGGGTGGAGGGGCTTGTTCTAGTCCGTTTAATCAAGATTTAGTCATTAGGGAAGGCGATGCGTGGAGGGGTTCTCTCTGAAATGTGTGTCGTACTAAACTACTTCCTAAGGAGCCATTGATTTTTCTTAAGCAGCACTCCCTATTGTACATGTTCTAATTAAAAATTGAGAGTGAAATAGCATGTAGTGTTTTGAGCTTAATTAACTAATGTGCTTCAAACACTTCGAGGTCCTCACAGGGAAAAAATGCTACCTAAGGATGAAACATCGCTTGCTAAAGATGACTGATTCTGTACAGCTGGTGTTTTCTATTGACCCACACTATGTTGAAAAGAGACAGTACAGCCTGTCACCAGAATACGGGAAGCAGAAAACACAGCAAAACCACCACTAAATTTCAGGTGATTAAAGATAAAATGGAAAGGCCTCAATTTATTTATGGTTAGATAAAATACCATTTTGCCGGGAGCAGCAGGTTTCTCTGATGATCTCTCATACAGCTTATATACCCTTAACCTTTTTCCAGCTAAGTTTTTCAACTTCAGAGTGCAGTTTTACTGTTCTAGCCCATAATCAGTCTACCAGCCACAAACCGTTTATATGGGGTATCCGAACTGCCTGTTCGGTACGGTAATAGGTAGCGAACAATGCTGCAGAAAAGTTTGCATATTTAAAATTCACACCAACTACGGGGAAATAGCTTTATGGGAAATAAATAGAAAAGAATGCTGTTCAAGACACTACCTGTAAACAATTGTATATTTTACAGAAAAAATGCTTTGGGATCTGGATTTTTAAAAAGCCTTTAGAATGTGTATTGGTGCTATTTCACAGACTGCCTTTAAAACCTTGTGTGCATGTGAGATGTGCAACCACTATTAATGACTTGAGGTTTTCAATGCATTTCTCAACCATTAACTCCATGTAACGTGCTTCTCTTTAGTAACCGAGTCTTGCTGTTTGTCTGTCTGTGGTTACAGCTGGTTTCTTAATCTTTCCTTAAAGCACAAAATTAATCTTATCACTCTTTTCTGTTTTGTTTTTTTTTCTTGTTGTTCCTAAGTGGGTTTTTTTCCTCTTTTTTTGGCATGTTTTAAAAAAAATGTGAAATTAAAGCAATAGATTATTACATTAAATTACTTTTTTGAAATGATATAGGGAACTAGTGACAGGACTCAAAAGGAAACTTGAGAAATTCAAGTGCTAAACATAACTTCAGATGTTGAATTTTTCCATAAGTTTGTACAGAATGTATTTTAATTTTTGACAGTATAACAGTATATCTTTAGGCCTTCCTATCCTGCACAGGAAAAAGATTTCTTTTTTCTTTTCTTCTTTTTCTTTTTTATTTTTTTTAATAAATAGCTTTGTCAGTAATACAGCAGTATGTGTAACTTTACAAAGAAACTTTTAATAAAAACCTACCCCATCCAAAAGTCCTCCAAGGAACTATCATGAACAATACAGTCTCATTCAAAAGATATGATATGTGGAGTACCAGTGCCTGATCTTTCATTGCTGTTGGTGTAGTGGAGTAAGGACAAGGTCTGATCTTTCTATTCAAAGTGGATGAGGCCAAGCCCTACCTAAAGCAATCACATGAAAGAATTCAGGGAGAGACAAGTAAGCAGTGCATGAAAATGCCAAACTTGTAAGGCTTTACTTCGTGTTGGTACCAAGACAGAAGTGAGCTTTTGATCTGAATGGAGAGAAAAGCTGCGCACCAAGGTGAACGAAGGTTGGAAGACATGATCGAGATGGGGCAAACAAAGAAGCAGCAAAGAGAAATGACCAGGGTACACATGTGCACACACAAATGTACATTTGTAGAACATTTTGCATAATTTTGCTAAAAGCACCTGTTAACTATCTCACTAGTAAATACCAGTCTAGGCACAGCAGAGACATGTTGTTGGCTATAGTAAGTTTTACATATGATTTAATGGCCAAGACCACGAATAAATACTATGTCATGGAACCATCTTTTGCCTCTAGAAGAGTTTCAGACTGTATTAGCTGATCTATATTATTGAAACATGACAAAATTCAGGTGCAGACATATGAACCCAACAGAACTATAAGTGAAATGGGATTATTAACTCAATTGTGAACTCTTTTTATCAGACTTGGACATGTTCAAAGTGTTTTCCTTAGGCTTGAGGTTTCAGTTAGCATGGCTTATTGTATGCCAAACTCCTACGCTGTCGAGTCTAGATGAAGGTTATGGAATGTGTCATCTAGCACATTTTCACAGAAGTTTCAGTCCCAGTCAAAACAAAGACAAAGAGGAGCTTTTAAGAAGGGAGACTGATTACAGAGGCTATTTCCTCAAATGTCTTGTGTATAGAGAGAGCATCACTACATTACCTGCCTTCTTTTCCTTTTCAGTGCTCTGACTCTTTTTCTTACCTTGTCTTCTCTTCTAGGAAAGATCTGGCTAATGTTAGTAATTCTGCTGCGAATGGCAGTGGTAGTGTTAGCAGGCTATCCACTCTACCAAGATGAGCAGGAGCGCTTCATCTGCAACACCCTGCAACCAGGATGCTCCAACGTTTGCTATGACTTGTTCTCTCCTGTATCTCACTTTAGATTCTGGCTCATTCAGACTGTGTCTATCCTGCTACCTTATGCTGCATTCAGCATTTATGTTTTGCACAAGGTAGCTATGTACATTGTAAGAATGCACTGTTTGGCACATGGATGCAAAGGGAATAAGAGTTTATCAAGCCCCAAAGACCTGAAGGAGCTCTGTAGAAGTGCTGTTGTCAAGAGATTAGACAGCGGTGCCGACAGCCTAAGTGTCCTTAATTTTTCTGGGGCATATACTATTCATCTTTTTTTTAGGACACTACTTGAGGCTGCCTTTGCAGCTGTGCAGTATTTTCTTTTTGGATTTTTTGTTCCTGAGCGTTTTTCCTGTTACCATTCACCTTGTACAAGCACAGTTGACTGTTACATCTCCCGTCCCACTGAGAAATCCATCATGATGATTTTTATCTGGGGGATCAGCAGTCTATCCTTTCTGCTTAGTCTTGCTGATCTTGTTTGTGCTCTCCGGAGGATGACAGCAAGAAACCAAAAGAACAAGCTGCTCGCAAACCTCCATGTAGAGGATGAGTGCATTTTATGCCTTCCCCCAGCAGAGCATGGTAGCTCTTCGCCACCTCAAAATCAAGACTGTCCAGTATCAAATAACAGCCGGACCAGTGATGGCTCCTGCTCACTTCTCTCTGAAGAGGAAGAGGAGGCTGTTCTTCATCCTGAAGTGGTGGTCTCTGAGCAAACTGCCAACGCTAACCTTAACAGCAACAGCAATAAGCCCTGTATATCAGGAGATCTTGCTGTTAAGCAAGATAGCACTGAAGAACCCTTGTGTGCCAGTGACCACCAAGGAACTACATGCAGGCACGTGAGACCCAGGCTTCAGCAAGAATTCATTAAAGATACTGCCCTGACTTTGAGACCTCAGATCAAGTCTCACCTTGGAGTTTCTTCCTCTGCAGTTCAGAGCAAGGTTTTAGGATACTACCCTTCAGCTGAGCTAAAAAACCCTGATACACAATCAAATTATAGCAGTACTAGTTGCTTGAGGTCAAAAAAGTCAGAATGGGTATAGAGCCCTGAGTGAACACTACCCTACAACCCTGTCCCTGGCAGGACACATCATTGCATCACTGAGGAGTTTTCAGGTAGTTTCAGCTGGATCCCATGGCTGAGGTTATGCTGCAGAAACACTGCTATGATGTGTTCCTCAACACAAAGGGGAAAAACTTTGGATAAGAGTTTGAAGGATATTACGTTAAGGGAACTGTTCTTTGGAAAATGTAACATTTTTGTATTTTTCTGAGTGTAAGTATGTGACTTTAAAACGCTGTGGACTGTCACTGATGTGACACCTGGTTTTCCAGGAGTACATGTGAACACTTGCTTAACCTAACTTAGTTTTATTGCAAAAGATTGAGCTTAGGAAAGATGTGACTTTTAAACACAGTTGTACATTGTCTACTGTCAGAAGGTTAGTTTATCTCTTCATACTAAATTCTCTAAACCCACTTTTAGAAAGGATATTCAAGCAAGAAGAGTAGACAGTGAATAAAATAAAAATACATGTTTTATAGCAAGGTATTAATGTGTAAAAAACCCATTGGATCTTACTGATTGAAGGCTACACCTATTCTAGTTAGCAACACCATGGCAGTACCTTTCTTTGACCCTGAGGCCAACTGGCACAGTCTGACCATTTCTGAGTGATTCAACTCCATTAGCCTCCAAAACGGGGTGGCTGCATCCAGATTAGCTGTTGGGAACGGTCCTGTGCTCAAGAGTTGCTCAGGAGATGACTAGGAGGTGTAGGTCAGGCAGTGCTCCAGCAGCTTGGCAGTGCAGGGGACTGAGCCCCAGTGCCCATGCTCTGGCTCTAGGGTAGATGTACTTTTGGCATGTCTACAAGGTGTTACGTGTCTCAATCTGGAAGTGTGACACAAAGCTCTTGATTTCAGTAGGGGGAATGAGTCACCTGACCTGTTCTCACCATCTCTGAAGGTAAGATGAGTCACTTTCTAGATATACCTATTTCTCCCACAATGTGATTGTCTCAGACCTGGGCTTAGGGAAAATGGTTTCTAACCCAGGAGAAGGATATAGTGGCAATGTCTGTATCAAAGTGCTCACCTTCTTTGTCTGACAGACTTCTAATGCTAATCATTTGAAAACGTGTCTAAATTGAGTGAGTCACAGAAGATTTTATTACTGTCATGCTTTGTGCTTTCCTTCAGTCTTAATTCTGTTGCATTTACATAAACGTGATCCGGCACTGAAGCGCAGCAGTGCGTGAGCTGCATTTTCTTTTAACTACAAGTCAGTGGGGGTTGAAGGTTACATATACCTGCAGATCATCGGTGGGAGTGGATATGGAGGAGCAAGTGCTCAGAGGAATGTACTGCTGGTAACGTCTTACAAATCGGATTATTCAGAGGGTGGCAGGAGCTGGTATTTGTAGATGCCGCTTGGAGCTGGAGTAGCTCCCTCTCCATTTAGACCATGCAAAGGAGAAAACAAGCGCAGATCCGGACTCTCTCTTACTCTGCTATATAAGAAGTTTCTGTAATGATTTAACGGCTGGCTCCTCTGTGCAGAACATCCAGGGACAACAGCGTTCACATTGTTCTTTTTCTCTCCTGTGGATGCAGAAGTCTTTAAAGCAGTTTGGCTTATAACGTCTGTGTGTCATTTCTCGTGTATGCAAGGTAAAGACTAGCACTTAATTATCCCTCATCTCCTGCATCCCCTCAAAAATTAGGTAGCTTAATAGATGGACAGAACTGCTCTTTGGGTCAGGAGGCAGAATTTACTTCTGCCTGCGAAGTACTTTGGGATCCTGAGGTGTGCTACAGAGGTTTTTAATTACTCCCTTCTAAGGAAAGTTTTCCTCTCTCTCAGCTGTGTTTGTTTCTTTTATCATGTGTGCTTGTTGTATGATTTGTCATTTCCACGGTAGGAGCAGCATTAATTATTAACCTTATCATAGGCAGAAAAACATTAAATATTTAAACTTCTCATCCTCCAAAGCCTCTTTAACTGGCTCTGTGCTGATTACACATACCATGACAAAACATTGCAACAATGAAACCTTTTATGATTCATCGCATCTTCTCAGCTGTGAGCAGGAATGCGAGGAACAAATGGGGATTCGGTCTGTCGTGTACACCCCTCAGCGTGAGATATAAATAGGGTAGGATAAATAATAAATGCGTTGTGGCTGGACACAGTTTGCTTTTTTGTGTCTCTAGCTAGACATCTTTTAATGACGAAGGAGTCTCATTTCAACTCAGAAAGGTCCTGTTTGTGGCTGAAACGGAAAACTAAATTGGTGAACTTCTCTCTTATTCTTTTTGCGGTTTCTTCTTGTGAAGTTGTGGCCTTTGGTTTGTGTCGCTCAGCTGCAGACCTGGCTGCTTTTAGGACCCTTTGACTCATAATTCGGAGTCGGTGTAATAAGCACTTAATGCGTTTATAAAACTGCACGCTAGAAGAGCGGGCTCTGCATGGGCTTTTCACTGGGGAGTGAATAGAAGCTTCTGGAATCAACAACCTGCTCCTAAGGGAATGTCTGCGATTCTCTTCTAACAACTATTTCCAAGTCACATTTATTAATTGCAAAGACATGGTTTTGTAATTAAAACTTTGCTTTGTAAAGCAAAGATTTAGTCTTTTAAATTTGTGAATTGGTTTCATAAGTCCTTCCAGAACATACTTCGTACTCAGGAAAATGTCACAAAATCTGCTTCTTAGGTTTACCAGTGTGTCTTTAAGTCCTTTCTTAACCCAAAAAGCATTTCTGAAGATGTGTTGAAAACACAATACTCCCAAATCCTGCCTTCAGGAGGCTTTGTCTTGCATTCAGACGAGGCTGCCGTAGCTGCAGCGCAGGTACCGCTTGCACCCTGAGGTGAGATTATGGAACAATACCCAAGCCACATATATCGCTCATCCCGTCTAGTGTGGTACTGAACGTGAGACTATACAGAAAGGAGTTGAGGTCCCTGGAAATAAGAGATGGAGCTGATCAGGAAACCTGTGATAAAATAGTTTTCACATGGGAAATAAATTTTTTATTGGAAAATTATAAAATGCCTAAAAAAAATGTTGTTTTCTTAGTACCTTCAACTGCGTCACAGCAGTTGCGAAATAAGTATCTACTAGGCTGCTGGAGACCTCGAATTTCCATGTTTTCCCTCCAGAAAAATCAAGTATCACTGGGAGCTTCTCCAGTATCAGCATGACTTAAAGAAAAAAAAAAATAATTACCCCTAAATAAGATATGTCTTTAAAAACTTCCTTTTCTAAACAAAATTTTTCAATTTCTTTTGTTTTGTTTTAGTTTGGAATCTGTTTTTTAATACCAAAATAGAAGCCAAACCCCAAGTTTCAATCAGTTATAATCACTTTCTCCTCTTTTCTCACACTCTAGGTTGGGTCACTTTGATTTACTCTCATCAGCATAAAGGAAAGCTGCAACTTTCTATTTTCTTGTGAAATACACTGTAGGCAGGTATCTAGGGAATGCATGATTTCCCATTAGCAGCAGTTGGTCTCTATGAATCTCTCAGTTCAGACCAGGATAAGTATTAAATCTGAAGTTAACAATGTAGAGAGGTCCTTAGTGTATTCTTTCAAGTTATTAAAATTATCTGTCCTTATGTGATACATTGTTATTGCAGTGATTATCTTGCTGGAAGGGATCATTAAAGAGGATATTAATTGCACATTATTTTATTTTAATGTCATGATTGCAATGGAGAAAAGATAAATTATTACTGCTTGTAATGTTTTAGGATAATAAAGAAATGCATCTCCAAAAATAAAAAAGTAGAGTAGTTGAAAAGGCTGTTCTTTAACTTCTGTCTTTTGTACTACTTTTAATAGCCTGATGTTCAACTGATAGAGGAGTAATTTTACAATGTAATGCTCTTACATTTGTAATTGAGTTTCTAAAATGTTCTGCAAATTAGATGGTCTCTGTTCAAAGTCACAGCATGAACTCCTGGCCTGTGATGCACAGCAAGGCCAACTCTAGAAAATGAGTTCAGCAAGGAAGAAATCTGATCAGAAAGGATGAACTGTATCTCTACAATTAAAATTATCCAGCATCCATGTAGCTAGATTACAATCACAATCTACTTCACTAACTTTTGCCTTCTCCCTCTTTCCCTTCTTTTTTCTTCCGTTTGCGTTTGACACAGGCAGGATGTCCCAGGCAATCTCCACAACTAAGATTTAATAATGGGAGTACACGTACAGTCCTACCTCCAAGAACTGTTTTGTGATCCTGTGCCACTCACAACGTGGAAATGCCGGGAGATAGAGAGCTGTCTCTAATTCAGGCTCTGCAGCTCACGCTTTAGGTTGAGTAGTGGATTAGCTTTGAAAAGCTTTCACTGACGAAGAAATTACTGAGTGAAGATGACCGCTGTTTCTGAGCTTTTCTGTAGAAACTGAAGTTTATATATAGTCCCCTTAAGAAAGGTGGAGGATTTGGGGTCAGCTATCAGAAGTAAATCCTTCACTTCTGGCTTTCCTGTGTGTGTAACATTTATTTTGCTTGCGAAGCCTTAGGCACCACACACCAGGGTGTGTTTGGGGGATTTTCTCTTGCTGAACATGTTACTTTTGGCAAAGAAAAAACAATAATGGAAAGAAACAGAAGATTTTGGCCTAGCAGAATGAATTTTTGCATTTCCTCCATGATTTTTTTTTTCCTTAAAGAAAAAACAGATTAAGATGCTTTTAGAGCCTCTTTTAGGCTTGTTAAGCAATGCCTTCCTTGTCCTGACAAATCAGACACCCACTCCTGCTCATTTCTCTGGAAGTCAGTGTGAGTGATTCTTACCTCCAACAGGCCTTATAGAGTGTGATTAGCTTCTTGTTTCTGATACCTGCTTTTTCCTAAAGCTCTATGCTATCCTTGAAAGGCCATATTCAATGGTAGGTGGATGGACAACTCATATAACACTTTGACTAACAAATACAAGCTTTTCTTCTGCTTCAGCAAGCTTCTTCCTAAATCATTTTTCTGAAACATAAACATGGAATATCTATAACATGGATTACCAGTTGTGATGCATTGATAGGTACCTGTTTGCACAGGTTCACCAGAAACTTTCATGTATGTCTTAGTGCACAGTCTGGAAAGGATCCTGATTTTTGATTGACTGGAGAAAACCACAGAATTTGCAATGCAGCCCCACTCCTGTCTCCCACCAGTCACTCAGAATTGATCCCATGAAGCACAAACCTGTATGAAATTCAAAAGATGACCCTTAATTAAGGAATGTTCTAAACACAGATTTTTAATTCTCTTTTTTGTAATGAAGATAGAAGCATTAAGAACTATCCACCTCATGGCCTGGAGTTATGTGAAACACACAGCAACTTCAATTTAGAAAAAATCCACCTCAATTTTCGGAGTCTATAGCAATAGAGACCATGCAAATGTGCAGATAAATAGGAAATAGTTTTTCCAAATTACCTGTGTCCAAGAGACATATTTCATGACTTCTGAACAGAAATATTGACAACCCTTAGAACAACAGTCTCATGTTTCCTATTTAGTTAGCTCTTTGTATTTCAGCAAAAATCCTGAAGATGATACCACTGTGATTTAAACTTGGCTGCTGACATTTCGTTCCTCCTCAGGACAGTACTTCTCCCACAAAAAAAAGGAGTTGAAAACACCCAAGCAGTAGTTTTATTCTTACATGAGATTCCTAAAATATTCCTAAAAGTCTTAGTTCCAGAAACAATTCAGCTCAGCATATCTTTTGAGAAGTTTTGCTCGTATAACCCAAAGATCCTACAAATTAAAGGTAAAGAGTTCAGCAGAACATTTAGGCTGTTCACTTCTGCTGAAATGCTTGTTGATACCCGTGGGTAATATTCTTGTTGCTGGACTTGGGGCCCAGCCTACTAGAGGCTGGGCACAGGCTCAGTTTAAATATTGTCCCACACTGCTTCTGACACCAAATTCTATATAAATTTTGCCCTGGTTTTGGAGTGTATGCACAGTTATCATAAGAACAGTTCCGCTGGGACACCAAAAGACAAATTTCAGGATTTTCCAGCCCCTACAGAGCTACCCACTGCATCCCTGCCGGCAGCCCGCAGGCCCTGCCAATACAGACTGAACAGCTTAAACCTGGAGTACTACGTCTGTTGATTCACGAGAAATTAGTAGATTAGTTGAAACGAATCCTATGCTGTAGGGTTACATTGAGAAACTGTTGCAAAGCTAAGGCCACCTTGCAGAGCGACCCTTCCGCAGATAATGCGGTACAATTGCACGCACACCGCTCTGCCTGCAAAGTTAACTACAGATAATTTATCTGGAATGCAGAATCAGCAGGATATTCCTTGAAACTGGGCTATATAAAGAATATTGTGAGGGTATGGGTGCCTCAGTCTGCATCTGATAGAAGATCTCACCTACCACCTCAGTGAGGACTGAGCTCCCTTGGTTTGAGTTTTCCCTGCAATTTGGCACACCACTGTTCAATGTGCATGTAGGTGTTTGCAGGAATTAGCTTGTAAAAAGAAAGTGCTAGTGAGTGTCAGCTTCTTCCAGTTTTGCCAGTCTCTTTATATTCCAAAGCAATGACCAGGTGGGGTCCCATGGTGCAGAAGGCTGTGGTTTTCCCCCACACTGGCTGCACCCCACATGGGGCTGCCCCAGCTGCCAGCACGCATCCCAAAAAGCAGCAAGCCACAGCCTCCACCACCCGCCCTGGAGTACCACGTCAACCATTTCTAGGATCTTTGGTGAAGTGTGTTTCCAAAAACGAGGCAGAACTTCTTTACCAAACCGCCTGCGTTGCTGTACTAGTTGTATCCGACCGTGTCTGCCTTTACTTCCCAGCCCACCAGCAGAAGCTGGCTGGTGCCACGCAGTTACTGAAGAAGCAGGATCGTGGTACAAATGATGACTCAGGAATAGGGAAAATGTGGTGATAAACACGGTCTTTAGCTGCATACAGAGCGTTCCCTCTTGCTGTATTTCCTCTCTTTGCCTGCCTTAAACCCTTTCCCTCGCATTGGGCCAGCGTGCCAGGACGAGGGGAGCGTCCTGAGGCTAGCAATGGAGGATGCATACAGGCCCCATCCGCTTCTCAGCTCTTCCAGGCCGACTGCACCCTGGCCTTGCCCGCCGTATGCCCCAACCCATGGTAAGTCCATCTTCCAGAAGGGATTCCAGCCCCTTGCTTCAGCCTGGCCTTGGCAGCAGCTCTCACACTGGCAATGTTCTCTGTCCGCCCTGAGCTGCCTGAGTGCCCTTTGCATTCACCGGCGCTCAGGTGGTTATTTTGGGGAAGGCGGTTCCCGTTTGTGCCTCGGCAGCTGGTAAATTGAAGCGATTGCCACCAGGAGGGTTGCTGGCGTGGGCGACAGAGAACTGCGGGGAAAAGCTGCTCCGCTTGCAGCCGTAGGCCTTCTGCAGATCTGGGGTGACTTAAGCTGGCTGAACTGGCCAGGCTTATATCGGAGAGAAAAACCTGTGCAAAAGCCGCTTTAGACAGTCGACACAAACTTGAGCGTAGGCCAAGAAGCTTTGCTGGCAGAAAACCTTACCGGAGGCAGGCCTGCAAACATGAGCGTGTTTCTGAAAGCTCTTTTTTACAGGTTTTCCCATTAGAAGGAGTTTGCTTTGCTGTTAGGTCTGTGTCAGCGGTGTGAGTGGTTAGGCAGGCAGCTGTCAATCTCGCTCTGGAGACTGATCTTAAAGAACAGAGGGAGCTTTGTCCTTCTTTTGAAGATTTCTGTCTTATTTAGGTCCAAACACATAGCAGTGTTAGTCGGAAGAGGTCTACAGCTGGGAAGAATTTTCATTACTTTGACCATTTTTCTTTTAAAACAAGTAATTGTGGCGCTCTGCCAGGTGCCAAGTTCCCTTAAACCCTAGTGCACACCAGGGGACACAGCCCCGCCTGCCAAACGCCCACTGGTGGCCGTGAGGAATGGAGAACTTGGGGGTGTTTTTCAGAAAGCGAGTGCTTCCTCTTGGCTGACAGTCCTGCGTGAGTAAGGACGGGAAGCTTTACAGCCCACGGATCTGGTGGGCATCCAAGTCAGGCCCCTGGCCCAGGCTGCTCCCCCGTTGCGTTCCTTCTCCCCTCTGCCATAAGGTGTTGGTGAGTTGGGGTTGGGCTCAAGCAGGGCTTTTAGGGAGGGCCGAGGGCTGCATCCACACCAAGTGCCAGGGCTAGGACAGTTCTCAGACTGTGTCTGAAAATGCCAGACTCGAGTACAGCACCTCCATTCCTCGTAGTTCTTCGCTCTTTATCAGTACTTGGCTAGCTCAGTTCACACAGATTGCGAGTGGTTCAGGGAACATCATGTTGAAGCCTGTCACGTTTTATTTGTACATCTTTGCTGCTCTCTAGAGGAGCTGAGGGAACTTGCATGGTTTAAGGACACATGGTTATGCACTTTAAGCCATCCTAACGTCTGGATAAATGAAGAAAACTGAAGAAGGGAAGCAAACCAAAGGAAACAATAGCCTCCCTAAAATGTTGCGAGGAAATGAAGCAGCAGCAAAATAAATTTTAAAGTATAAGGTAAAGAACAGAGAAGTTAATATACTGCAAAGAGGTAGGAGAAAGCACATAGATATCATTACAGGTGAGGGGACTGCCAAAAGAGGTGATACTGAAATAACACCTTTTCAATAAATTATGATTATACTGAATAAGTTACGATTATACCAGTCGAAGGCCTTATCAGGAATAACCCCTCCCAAATCCTTAGCAGACAATGTGCAGAGTGCTTTTAAGGGGGTCAAAGCGGCCAGGCAACTGGCTGAGAAACAACATCTTTATTGAACAATCAAAACTAGAGATTGTACCAGCTTGTACAAAGACATGATAGAGCCCAGCAAAAAGTGTAACACTTGAGGAAGCAGAAATTAAAGAATCCACCACCAAGAAAATACTGGAATCTTGCAACAGAGATGTGACTGATGATAAAAAGAATAACCAGGCTCTCTTGGCAGGGTTCAGCTCAAGATTTTGTCGCATATCTGTGAGGTAGATGTCCAAACTCCTACTACTCTGCAAGGAGATCTGGTCAAATCCAGATCTCTGGGCTCCAATCAGTTTTCCACAAAAGGTATCTTATGTTATTAGAGTTGCCAGAGGGTAACTGAGATACTCACCTGTGGCTTTCAGACATGATGGAAAATTACAGGAGACCCATGATCATTTGGAGAGGCAGGTAGAAACTGGATAGGAGTCTCCAGGATGACCTGGAGCCCATGTCTGGGCAGTTGAATTAAGGCCCACAAGTTTAGAGGGAACGGACTCACCTGCCAGCACCCACTGGCTACATCACTAACACTCTATTGACTGCAACAGGAATCGATGTAATAGCTTACCTTTAAAAAACCATACTGAGATACCTACCTGCATTCAGGTGTCTTAGTCTTGAGCTGAACCTCAGCCTTCACCTAAACATGGCACTTGGAGCGGGGGGGGAGAAGAAAGAAAAACTGAAAGTATCGAGAAATAATTAAGCAATGATCACAACTGGTGTGAAGATGTTACCTTTCACCAAATGTGATATTGTCTTTGCTCAACAAAAGAGATAGAGAAAGCAAAGTCAGGAGAATAGTATTGCTATTGGCCTGGAATACCATATGATGTCAATCATTTTCATGGCAGAATTATTTAGGAAAAGAGCAGAAGAAACAAAACCACACTGGTCATACCTTTCATAGATTTCAAAAAAACATCTTGCAAGTCACCACTGCAACACTCTGAAATCTTCTAAAATGCAAAAAGAAAAATTGACACTAAAGTCTAACTTTCACAAGTACAGTGAATATGGCCACACAGCTGTAGACTAAGCCCTTTCAATTCTTGTGTGTATTGTTGCTAATGACTTACTTGAGAGAAGTGCATAAAAAGAAGCGCTGTAGTTCCACAGGAATATGCTAGGAGATGTAACTACACAGCTAGACCTATGCTTCAAGAGAAACTAAAAGATTGTCCAGTGTTGACAGAGATATATCATCTCTTATTCTCAGAAAACACAGCACATCAGAGTCTGCCACCTCAGCCATTGCTTCAAAAGACAAGGTATTTAGAGGTACGACACCCTGCATTTTAGGAGACATTAAATGAAAGTTTGTTCTGCCCAGTGTTTGTGACAACTGACTGGAAATGAAAAATGACAGGAGTTTCTTAAAAGCAATTTTCTTACTTTTCTCAAAGATAGAATATAATATCACTTAATGTAAAATAACGTATCCCTTTTCTTCCAAGAGACTGCCATTATCTATATAATACCTTATATTCAAAATCTTCCATAATCTAGTTGGGATGAAACCAGCAGAGGGTCTATGAAAGTTGCTCTTTGAACATTACTCACTTTCAACTTCCACAGATTTTTCACTGTTGGCTTTTGGACCTTACAGAAAATTGTATTCTGAATAATTCTACCCAGAATAATTCTACTCAGAATAATTCTACGTTACCTTCTTTTAAGACATGCAAAAATATATATTTTTTTATTATTCTACCTATTTTCCCAGAAGGAATTATGTTTGGAAGCACTGTGTAAATTCATGAGTTAAATCCTAATTCAGAAAAACACTCTTGTTCAGGAAAACATTTACCCATACGCTTACTTTAAGCATCTTATAAAATCTCACTGAAATCAATAGGACTTTGGCATGCACTTAAATAGTCCTTACCACCCTACATGCTTATGATCCACTTCTATTCAAGGAAGCAATCAAGCACAAGTTTCTGAATCAGGATCTAAAGGTATTCTGTGAAAACCATTTCTATTCCAAGCTCTACTGATAAATTGGGTTTTTTGTGGTTTTGCTTTTTTTTCATTAAGAATGTATAACATGAATGTGCTTTGCTTCATTTTAAGCTGCAAAGGCCCATTTTATATACTGCTTGTTAAATCAGATTCTAATGATTCTTTCCCTCATGCAAATCTTTCCTCTCATTCATGGATTGTATTTAAATTCTGCTCAGCTTGCATTCATGATGCCTTGTCAGTGATTTGCATTGCTCTGATGCGTTTGCCCTGGTTGCACCCCTCACTCACTTTGGCTTGAGAACATAGAAGCCATAAATAACTCTTTAGCTGCTAAAAACAACACATGCAATTCTTGTACACTAATGAGCTGGAGGATGGCAGCAATGAAGCTCCTTGTGGGTCTCTCTGGTTTCCTGAACTGACTATTCGTAACGCCCTGCTCCATACCATGGAAAACTGTGGTTTTCCAAATTGTTACAGGCAAAATATCGCTCCTCTAGAGTTTTGCAAAAAAGTAACTTCAGCTTAAAAGTCACAGCTGTAAACGTGTTTTCTGCCCAGCAGGTTTGGGGAAAGAGAGTACCGCAGCTCCCTGCCGAGCGGTCGGGCTCCCCTCGCTGCGGCACCGGGAGGCTGTAGCTCCAGAAGGCAGCAATGTACAGAACACGTGCCGCCCCAAAGCTGCGGGTTCTGTAGCTGGGTGGGAAACATTTCCCCTTCCTTTCCAAAACGTCAGATTTAATTTTATTTCCACCCTACGTTTGGACAGAAAGCCAAGGCAAGTCGTTTGTTTCGTAAGGCAGGTTGCGACATTTTCTGATTGACATTGAAAGAGGCCATTTAGATTTCAACCACTGAGGAATGATGAGGGTATCGTGTCTAACGTGCAGCTTGAATCAAGTCAGTTCATAGCATGAAAATTATTCTTTCTAATTTTGGAAGATGTGAGAATAGGGTATTCTAGTTGTGTGTTTATTTTCTGGAAAAAAATCAAGCAGAAAAAATAATTGAGACTAACCTTTCTCTGTGAAAAATGTTAAGCATAATTTAGCAACGACAAACGTTTGGAGGAAAGAATATCTGGCTAAAGCATTTCAAACATACATGAACGCATCAACAAGTCTCGCATAAGGCAAAAATTATTGGAAAAGAACCTTTTTTTTCTGCAACATATTAAAAAAATCAGAGAGTATCCAAGAGGGATAATCCAGCTTTCTCCTTCATAGTATACTGGGCATGCACAGTAACTTGCCCACATCTTTCTGACTAAATGTACATTTGCTTGGAAAGCTGTGTTCTAAAAAAGGGCATCATATCACATCCTCTGCCGGCTGCAGCGGCAGTCACCTCTGCCCAGAGGCTCCCAGCGGGAGGTGTGCGCAAGCTCAGGAGCCGGCGGGCAGCTCCCCCGGGCTGCGCTGCCCTCCGGGACGGCGCCGGCGGCATCGCCCACGCCACGGCCACGCACCAGAGAGAGGAGAGGTGGAGAAAACGGTTGCGGGCAGCCGCTGCCGGAGCCCTGCGAGAGCGGGAAGAGTGGAAGGGCCGGGGTGAAATTCCCAGCCTCTCCCAGCCGAGGGCAGTGCCGGACGGCGAGCAGAGCGCCGGGCTCCGCGCCCGCCGGAGTCCCTCCGTTTGCCGGGATTTCTTGCCCGGTGCAACTCCAAAACTGTTGTAAACCTTCTTTTCCATACCTGCCCGCCTTAGAGAACGGGAAGAACGAGACATTTTTCTCTGGCCTTCTAAAAGTTGATTGAACGTTCAGCACACATAGCCCGGATTTGGGTCGGGAAGCCGAACGTGGTGGCCCCACGCTGCTCTGCTGCTTTTCACCGAGCTCCCTCAAATCTCTCCGTGTCTTCCTGATGAAGGGGATCACATGTCTCACCCAGAGGCCCCATGTAAGGGCTAGGGTACTTTCTAAGCTGTAAAGGCAGCAGTGGGATTGGTGTTTGACAGTGCCAGCTTTGTCAAAAACTGGCGATAGCTTTGGTGCTGTGCCTGGGAAACTGCGTATGCTCGGGGCATGTAGGACTATGGTCCTTTGCGGGGGTTGTTGGGGGCAAAGTGGTGGGGAGGGCATAGGTGTGAGGAAGTGCCTGTAAAATGGAGCATTACTGAAAATTACCGAACAGCGTCAGGAAATCCAGGTTCTTTCCCTAGACTTGCCACTTGTGTTTCATTTGCCTGGGCATTACTGCCATTTTTTTCTCCCAAGAAGAAATCTGACTATTCATTCACAAGTGAATGTAAAGTGTTTTGAGATCATAGATAAGAGACTTGTAGGAGTGAAAAAGTATTATCTCAGCCTTCAAAAAGCTTGGTTCAGCATTTGACCTTAGGTACTAGTTTCTGAAGTGATTTGACTCTCCTTAGTCACCTCAGATTATGGCTCCACATTTTAATACCAGACACTAGTTATTTCCATACCACCATAGCATTTATGATGTGTGATCCTTTCTGCTGAACTAGTGAAATTATACCTGATTACAGTAATGATGGGCATTTATAAAAAGCTTAAGTAAATAGAGCTGTCTGAACATTTCTAATTGAGTTCTCTTAAAGGCTGCCTAGAACTCATCATGACCACATGCAGGGAGTCTGCCCTGTTTAATATTTCTTCCTTGGACCATCACCTGTAAATCACTTTCCTTGTTCTTCTAAGGCTCATCCTGTTGTTTTCAGGGTGCCCTTTGTTGTCCAGCTTTTTAATTCTGGTTTTGGAATGCAGGGCAAAAGGAAAGGGAGTATGGCCAGGATGGGCAATGGAGTGAGATTGTTCTTCACTTGCTTCCCTCTTGGGCCAGAAGCTGGGTAGACCACGGTGGGTGAGAGTGGAAGAAGCATGTGCCTAGAGAAACACAGGCTGCGTGGCTCTGGAAACGGGGTGCAGGAGTAGGGCATGCTACAGGCAGGTTGTAACAGGCACTTTTGAAACTGGTTGTGATTCTACAAGCTGGTTTGACTGGCCCACACTGAGCTTTCCTCCAGCATGATCTTGACTGTAGGTGAACTCCAGGAGCATCTTTTCAACATTCATTATCACCAGTTGGCTTTTCCCCCATATTAGGTGGCCTGTTTATCCCATATAAAATTCCACGTCTCTATTGGTTAAGAGGGTTAACTTACCGGGCAGGCTAGGTTTGGCTTTTGCACTACATGTAGTGCTTGTGAAAGAAGTACGTTGAGCACAGTCACTGGGATCAAATGGTGATCTTACTTGTATTGAATTTTTTATATTTCAAAGTGGGCCTGGGTTTGTCTCAAGGACTCTGGTATTTCTTTCTCAGCTACTGATTCCTTTCTAAACTTGGACACTCTGCTTTGCCTCCCAGTACTGGTTGCCTCTTGTGAAAAACCATTGCTGATTTTTCCTACAGGCCACCTTCAGTTGTCTAGTGAGGTGTCTACCTGAGTGAATCTGGAAAGAGCCTGGGCTCTTAAGCTGGGGTGAAGCATGCTGCCAGTAGTGTGAGCACATGGGTACCGCTGCCTCCAGCTTTCCTACCCTGCGTGGGAGATCTTTTAGGACTAGTCAAGCACATTTGAGGAACTCTTAAATGGGTGAGCACCCCAATACTTTGATTTTAAAATACTGTGTAAGAAAGAAGGAAAAAAAGACTCCTTGTGTGCCAGTCTTAGCCTTCATAGCCTTCCCAGAAAGGCTGGCCACATTCATATTATTTCAATATATAAGAATTTCCCAATCTCTCCCTGCCTGAAATCCCTTCTCTTCCATGACTGATTATCAAAGCTCCAGGGAAGCTTCCCCTACACAGGGAAAACTTTGGAGCAGGTTGCAGGTAGCTCCCAGGGACTCAGCAGCAGGGGCCAGGGGAGGTGTGGTGTCCCTCCGGAGGCTCCACAGCACACTTGCGCTGCTCTGCCTCTTTTTAAAAGGCCCATTGGCAGCTAGGCCAGCTCCTTTGGAGGCTGCACGATTTATTCAGTCATTATAGCAGGAGGAGAATAATCCATAGGATTTCCTTTTGAAGCAGGAACACATAAAGCAGGGAGGGGTCCTGGAAAGACAAGAACACTCTAAAGGTATGTTGCTTACTAGAGAAGAAAAAAGAAATCACAAATCACGTTTCTCTGCTAGCTTAGTCACTCTCATGAGTGGAGCAGTTAGACCTCTCTGTGAGCTGCAGGAGGCTCTTAGTTGCTGTCTATCCAGCTCTCCGAAAGCTGCTGTACAAGTTGTGCTATGGAGTCACATCAGTGAGGATAAGGTTTCCCTTAGCTCTCACGAGCTGGTATGGCTGCTGGGGCATGCAGGTGCTGCCCCTGCCCATGGGTGAGCCTACGCCAGTCGGGATGCTGAGGGCATTCCTGCTCCGCAGGCAAGGGCTTGGGCCATGGGTCTGTTGGGACTGTTTTTAGTAGCTGTCTGGCAAATTTAGGGAGAACGCAGTTTATCATCAGACCTCGGAAGGCAACATCTAACTCCTACCACCTCACCGATATATTTTTCATCTTCACAGCAAATTTATCTTTAAAGTCTGATAAAGGGTATCATAATAATGTGAAGTTCTGTGTAGCTGTTGATTTTTATTTCTTGTGTACCTAAGTGCCTTGCTATTGGTTTTTGTGATTATTTTTCCCTAGACACAAATTTTATGTTGATTCACTAAAATCTGCACTTGTAAATTAACTTCTATAGCACTATTTCCCCAGGTTTGTGTTTCTAGCGATTTTAATTTTGTCTCATTTTTATTTGTTTAGCCTTTGCATTATTACTCAGTCACTTCCAAATGCCAAAGCAGGCACCTTGTTAATGCAAGTAGCTCCGAGACTGCTTTCCTGACTAAGTCCACCTGCAGCACCTCTTAGCTCATTCCAGGGTAGGTTAAGCCACAGAGCTACTTCCTATCTTTTACTAGAAATGCTTTTATCTCAGCACTAGCAACCTTTACCAGCAGCCTTTGAGAGACCTATCTAAATAAATCTTCACAGAACAGTTGTGGTGGTACCTTCCCTCAGTCTTCCTTGCTAGAACCCACTGGAGGGGAAGGAACACAGATTTTTATCTGAAGAAGTGATTGTGCTTCCCTACATGGGGCTTCTCCAGCAGGAAGATGACCTCTACCTTAGCCCTGCTGACAGCAGGAAAAATTGCCATGTTGATTTAAATGTTTCAACAACTGTTAAAAAATATTTCCAGCAATACAGGAAAATACTAGGGCCTTTTCAACTTACAGGTATGTCAATACTCTGATCCTGGTCAACCGGTGTATAAATAGGCACCATGCATAAATCCCAGTGGAACATCCTTTGTATTTGAGAACTTAAAATTATTTTTTCCTCCAAGGAGTTAGAGATTGGCATTTTAAATTCCTCCTTTTCATGATACCGGTAACTTTGTAGAAGTGGAAGAGTCTATTAAGTTACGGGATCTTTGAAAGGGACACCAATAATCAAGCCAGTGCTCAATGGAACAAGGTTTTTCCCACAATCGTGATTGATATCTGTGTCATTAGTAGGGTAGCTGCCCATCTCTTATCATGATTGACAGGTTAATAAGGGACCTGGGGCTATCTTTTCACTGCTAGCACACAACCTAACCAATTGCTTTTAAATGATTGCTAATTTGACAGAATATAAGCAGAGGCATAAAAATATCTGGAATAATGTTTAATGCAGCTTTTACTCCTGGTATTCCGAGCGATCCCAGTTAGGAAAACAGATTAGAATGTAGTTAACAGATTTTATTTTTTTTTTTTTAGATAGTTTTTAAAGAAAATCTTGTAGTTGTTCTTTGGTTCAATTAGGAGCAAAAGAGAAGGGGGTTTTGTAATGCAATTGTCCTGTAAAGGAAAATGTTTTAAATTGGGGAGATTATGTGAGCAGACCACCTGTAGGGCATTCATAGCTCTTCTCTATAATGCTCCAAGCCATGCCTTGCTGCCTGCAGTCTGGCTAACAATGCAGGGAAAAGCTGTTTAAAAGGCTGTTCTCCCTTTTCCCTCTGGTGTTCACTAACTGTTACAAGTCTTCCTCTCAAAAAAAAAAAAAAAAGTCCCACGTCCCTTTAATTGAAGAACTTTAAGGCTCCATGGTGGCCAATTGGTCTGCAACAAGAGGAACCGGGTAGCAGGGAAAGAAACTTCAGACTATACATCACATTTGGTGAAGAGAAAAGATCAAAGTTTTTCCAAACTCAAAAGAAACCAAGTTCCCTACAGATTAACCCTATTCATTTAGCTCCTCTTAAAGGAATGATGTTCTGAGCCACTGGGCAGACAGGTAAAAAGTTCAACAATTGCCAAAGCATTCTTCTGTTAATTCAACAGCCTTCTGCTCAAATAAATTAGCTTAGTCCTGACAGAAGAACAATACCTTTTCTCTTGAAAAAGGACCATATTTGATATACAAAAGTTAAGTATGAAAGGTTAAGATGTTAGTTTAATCTGTTAAGAAGAGATTGATCTAACAAATCTCAACTCCCTGTTCCACCGTAGTACATGATCTATGAATTTAAAACATTAACCTTTTACACTTCAGCATGCATCCCCGGAAAGGCAGGTGCTTACAGAAGTGTAGACAGCAGATATGAGAGGTGTGTGTGCACATTCCTAAAATAACACCCATTTCAAAAGGACACTTAACATGCCACGTGAGATGAATCCTTTGTAAAGGCTCAGTTTAAAGACACCATCATCTTTCAAAAAGCAAACTACAGCGAGGCACCTCCCGGTTTTGGCAAACACTTTTTCAGAACAACTTGTTGAATGACTCGTTTCCCTTGTGCCTCTGTAATCCAGTGCTGTAACAGAGGCAGCCATCTAGTTACATAGTAATGACTGGAGCATGAGTGTAGGTCACAGTTTATAGAAACACCTAAAGACAGCAGCTGGAATAACCAGGGCAGGAGGAGGGGAAAAGCTTGAAAAAGTCATTTATCAAAAGTCATTTTATTGACAAAATAGAATACTCATATTTGCTCTTACAGGGGCAGCCTCTACACTTTTTTTACAAAAAAATTTACAGACTGTATAGCTTTGGATATATACATATTTTACACATCTGTACAACGTAACAAATAATTATATAAATACATCCTTTAATGTAGGAAACCCGTATTTAGCTGGGGTGTATAATTAAGACATGTTTTGATTCAGTCTGTACTGTAAGGCATTTGCCTGGTCATTGATATCCCAAAAGCCTGCAGTCCCAGCAGACCCTCCCTCCCATGAGCGAAGAGCTGCTGTTAGTCCAGAGTGAATCGGAAGCTGCTGTGCCTTGCCCTCTGCGAGGTACGGGTGAGCCTCTGCCCTCCTCTGCCAGCAAAATAATAAGCTGGCTCCTTGAAGTACGTGCTCCCTGCGTATGAATGGAGGGGAAGGAGGAGGGGGCTGGGGCCTGGGGCCTCTGCCAGCTGCATTGTTCTATACAAGCTGTGGCTAATAAGGACCATTAGGGGTTCATTAATGGCACCAAACAGTGAGGGGGCATTTTAGGCAGGCCAGTGTCCCTCATTCCCTAACCTTTGGCCTCTTTCCCCCTCCTCACACTTGAGACAGGGGCATCTGCTTGGGGTAGGAGACTGAGCTGGCAGTGCCCGACCTCCACGTCAGGCCGGTGCTGACATCGCTGTAGAGGGAGCCACCGCCTCCAGCCCCAAGTCCTCCTGCGGCAGCAATCGCCGCCTGCCCGCCCGCTCCTGCCCCTGTGCCCCCAGCCACGGCAGCACCTTTGCTGGCCCAGCAGCAGCGGGTGCAGAGGGCCCTCCAGGACTCAAGGGTCTTGCCAGACCAGACCCAAACGCCGGAGGTGATTCCCACCACCAGGCACATGAAGTACTTGAGCATGAAGACAGCATAGTCAGGGCGGCGGGCCTGATCAGGCTGCTGGTCGCGCAGGCAGGGGCAGTTGTGTGTGGCCTCCCAGCGGGGCCGGTTGTGCTGCTCGTAGAAGAGGCAGGCGACCACGCTGGCAGCTGGCACAGTGTAGAGCACGGTGAAGAGGCCCAGGCGTATCATCAGCTTCTCCAGCTTGTGGGTCTTGGTGGGGCCGCCCTGCTGCTTGATGACACTGCGGATGCGGAAGAGCGAGACGAAGCCAGCGAGCAGGAACATGGAGCCAATGGCCAAGTAGATGAGCAGCGGGGCCAACACGAAGCCCCGTAAGTTCTCCAGGCTCTGGTTGCCCACGTAGCAGATGCCAGCCACGGGGTCGCCGTCCACGGAGCTGAGCGCCAGCACAGCGATAGACTTGACGCTGGGGAGCAGCCAGGCGGCCAGGTGGAAATACTGCGCGTAGCCGGCGATGGCCTCGTTGCCCCACTTCATGCCGGCGGCGAGGAACCAGGTGAGGGAGAGGATGACCCACCAGATGGAGCTGGCCATGCCGAAGAAGTAGACCAGCAGGAAGACCACGGTGCACAGCGCCGGGCCGGTGCTCTCGTACCGCACGTGCTCGGCCACCGCCAGCTCCGGCTGCAGCTCAGCCGCGCCGCCCGCCGCGCCGCGCCCCCCCGCCGCCGCTGCCCCCGCGCCGCCGCCGGCCCCCGCCGCCCCGGCCCCCGCGCCGCCCGCCCCCGCCCCGCCGCTGCACGCCACCTTCTCGTGGCCGGCCACCAGCCGCACCAGGTAGCCGAGGGAGACGAAGAGGTAGCAGGCGGCCAGGAAGATGATGGGGCGCTCGGGGTACTTGAAGCGCTCCATGTCGATGAGGAAGGTGGAGACGGTGGCGAAGGTGGAGAGGAAGCAGAGCACCGACCAGAGCCCGATCCAGAAGGCGGTGAAGGCGCGCTCGTCGGGGCTGAAGTAGGGGTTGTGGCAGGGCAGGGCGCAGTTGGCGATCTGCCCCGTCTTGACGCGGTTGTAGAGCGGGTGCCGCTCGCTAGACACCGACACCATAGGCGCCCGGCACTGGCAGCCCGGCTCGCAGGGCGGCGGCGGCCGCGGCTTGCGTGGGGCCTCGGCCGGCGGGGCGGCGGCGGCGGGGGGCGCCCTGGCGGGGCCGCCGGGCTTGGCGCCGCGGGGCGGGGGCTTGGCGGGCGGCGGGGCGGCCGTGGTGAGGTCCGTGCGGTTGTAGTCCATGCAGAGCGTGTCCGGGCTGCCCTGCTCGGGGAGGCGGTCGCAGCGCATCCTGTCGGGCCAGGCGAAGCCGTACTGGCGCATGAGCGGGGCGCAGCCGGCCTTGGCCCGCTCGCAGACGCTGCGGCAGGGCGGCAGCGGCTTCTTGTAGTCCTCCAGGCAGATGGGGGTGTACATGCTGCAGAGGAAGAAGCGCAGGTCGCTGGAGCACTGGATCTCCACCAGCGGCCAGAACTGGTGCACTTCCAGCCCGGCCTCGTCCTGCGTGTCGTGGTTGAACTGGTTGGGCATGTAGGTGTAGTTGTAGCCGATGCCCTTGCAGAGCGGCACGGTGATCTCCTGGCACGACAGCTCCTTGGCCGAGGAGGAGGAAGAGGACGCGGCAGCGGCGGCCGAGGCGGCGGCGCAGCCGGCGCGCTGCAGCAGGGACAGGGCGGCGAGCAGCGAGGTGATTTCCAACAGGTAACTCCACTCCATGCTCGGCGGCGGGCGGCGGCGGCCCCGGCTCCTCTCCCGTCCCGCTCAGCTGCCGCTGGGAGCGCGGCGCCACAGCACGCCCCCGCCCCGGCTACCCCTCCGGGGGGCGGAGGGCGGCCCCCTCCGTGCCGGCCGCAGGTGAGCGGGCTCGCAGCCCCCGCGGGGCTCCGTCGCCCAGGAGGGAGGCGGCCCCGCGGGCACCCGGTGAGGCGCCGGAGGAGGGGGCGCGTCTCAAGGAAGGCCCCTCAGCCGCCGTCGCATCGCTCCTCGCGGGGCAGGCTGCGCGGGGGGGGGCCGCTGCTGCTCCAGCGCCGGTCGGGCACGGAGTGGCGGCAGCGGATAAGTTTCGCCGTCAGCCACCGCGCGGCGCGGTCAAGATGGCTGAGGCGTCCCGGGGACCAGAGGCTGCGCCCCGCGGCGCTGGGCTCCCACCGCCCCGAGCGGGCGGGCAGCGGCGGGGCCGGTGTGGGGCGGCCGAAGCAGCTCCTCCTGCCCAGCGCCCGGCTCTGCGGACGGGCGACCGCCAGCCGGCCGGTCCCCGCTCTCCGCCTCCTCGGCCGCCCCGGCCGCGCTCGCGCCACCTGAGTCACGGGGCGACCGCGGCAGTGCCTCCGCACAACTTCTCGCTCTCCGGCCCCGGCAGCGCCGCGCCGGCCGCCGCGCTCTCATGAATATTTATAGCGAGCGCTGCCAGGCCCCGCCCCATGGCCTCAGCCGCCTATCAGTCGCGCCCGGGCGGGGAGCGAGGGGCCGGCCCCAGCCCTCCTTAAGGTGGAACCGGCGCTCCGGCTGCGGCGGGGCGCGCGCTCCGCGGCTGTTTTTCGGTGCGTTATACGGGATCCTGTCCGAACAGAAAGGTGCGGTTTTGCAGCGTGAAACGTTCCCTGCCGGGTGCGTGGGCTGCAACAGGCAAGCACCGCTCGGGGCTGCTGCAGGGTACTTTTTTCCCCTTTGCAACGGTGCCCGGTCAAGACAGGTTCACTGGAGGAGCAGCAGCAGTTCAGTGACTGCCCGGTGTCTCTCGGAAGCGGTTTTCTGTCACATTTTTGGTGTCCGCGGGAGCTGTCAGCCTGTACCGCTTCGACCGTTGCAAACGATGGGCGTCTCGGCGTGCGCTGGGTGTCTTGCACCGCCATGCCAGGGGCGAGTTAGGAGCGGCGGTTGCCGCGTTGGTAAGGGAGGGGGGTGCGCGGCGAAGCCGCGGGCCCAGTGGCATTGCGCAGTGGCGTGGCCGCCACCTGGCCTCGCCTCCTCGGGCTTCCCGCCGCGCCGGAGCCACCCACTGCGCAGCTGTAGGTACACGCGTGTGCAGCGCGCAGTCTGACCCGCGGTACGGCCGTTCCCGTACTAGGGGTCACGGCCAATGGCGGGGAGGAAGTGGAGCGGTAAGAAAGCTGGGATTCCTGAAGCGCGCACAGCTGCCAGCAAAAACGCGCTTGCCCGGCAGGAGAGCTCAGGGAGCGGGTACACGCACGTGCTGCGCACACTAGGAATTGGCGTTCCCCGTGGGCCTGCGGGGAGCAGCCCCGCGACCCGGCCGGTGGGCCCGGGCTGGCTTCCCTCCAGCCGGGCAGGGACCGAGATCCCGCTCGGCGGCCTGCGGGTGGGCGTACACGCAGCCCGCGCCGTGGCCGCCCCCGGCGAGCGCACTGCGGCCCCGCCGGCGCTTCGGGCGCCCGGTCCCAGCTGGGCCGCAGCTGCCCGAGCTCCTGCGTCAGCCCGGCAGCAGAGGCGACGACTGGCTGAGGAGCCGCGTGCAGCCGCCCGGGGCTGCCTGACCCGCCCGGGCCGGCCTCAGAGGGAGCAGCGCCGGCCCGCGGCGCGGCAGAGCAGCCGGCGCGCCCGCCTGCTGAGGCGCAGCGCGGCGGCTCCCGCCGGCCGCCCGCGGGGCTCCGCCGCTCCCGGCCGTGGGGCCGCGCCGCGGGCGGCCGGCGGGGTCCGCGAGGGCTGAGGCGCCACGCGCCCGCCTCGCGCCCCGCGCCGGCGCTCCCGCGCCAGGCCGCGAGCGGAAGCCTCCGCCGGCGAGGGGGTGGGGTGGGCTTGAGGGGGCTCGCTGCGTTCCCCCGCCCACTCCGGGGAAGAAGGCGGTGGCGGGCAGGGGGTGGGTGTGTGTTCGGCGGCCCCTCCGTAGCCGGACCACCTTAAGGGGAGCGGCGGCGGGCGCGGGTTCGGCGCGCGGCGGGGCCGTGCCGGGGGGTTGTCGTCCTCCTGGGACGGGGCGTTTGTTTGTTAATTGCCGCGCTGTTGCGCTTCGCGCCGGTGCGAGGCTCACGCTGGGGCTGCGACTATTGCAGTCGCGGGAACACGCCGCTCGGGGAGCCGGCGGGGTTTGTCTTCCGGCGGCGTGAAGTTGTGTGATTCGCCGGGTTTCGACCCGGCGGGGAGCGGCGGAGCGGGCGCCGGGAGGAAATTAAACGCGTGAGGCAAAACAAACCAGCAGCCCCGCGTTTGTTGGCTGTGCGAACGGGACCCTCTGCGCTCCCGCCTGCCTCCCTGTTTAAGTGCACAGGCGGATTACCCCATGAGGAGGAAATGGGCAATAATGGGACAATAAACACGTTTACTGTGTAATCACTGCGGGAATTCGCGACCTCCCCCCCGCCCCGACCCCAGCGCCCACCTGAGTACGGGTTTTGCGCTCAGAGGTGACAGACCGGGGCCGGGAGGTCGTGGCCGTGCTCCTGCGTGTTTCGGCCCTCGGGCGAGGAAATCCCTGCCACTACTGCACGGGTAGGAGTGTTTCTGGTCAAAATCGGGACTTTTCCAAAAGTAGCAGATGGTTATTTTAGTGCTTAGTCAGTACCCGGGTGAACGGTGTTAGGAGATTAAACAATGCCCGGTGAAGGAAACGGAATGAAAAATTTGTCACCTGGCTGAGATGTCCGTGACTGACAGAGGTCTAAAAAGTCTCCTTCCAGACCTGGCTGTGATGGTCCGTTTCAAGAAGCGACTGCTGTGCTGTTGGCTGCTTGAAGAGGACCTTACTTAAAAATCTGTGCAGAATGTAAACCCGAGTGAGTCTAGCCGGGAGCTGGGCGAGCCTGTAAATTACCGCTCTGTCAGGATTCCTGTTGCCGTTACAAAGTACCTTTTTACGCTGAGCTCAAGCTCTACGCTACAGAGACAGCAGATGTGAGGTGATGGCTTCCAAAAGCAACACAGATGCTGTAAAATTTCCATTGCAGTATTTCAGCAAGGAAACTCGGGAGACATGCTGAATGCTACAGTTTAGAATTACACTATAACTCTCCTAGAAATGAGAGAATACCAAGTTTCTCAACAGTGCAGTCGTTCATATGCTCTTGTTTTCTTACAGTATGAAAAGAGATGCAGTACAAAGATACTATGTGTCTTGAAGCTGCTCAGTAATAACAAAATTGGTAATACAGAACTTTATGGCAATTTAGTAGTGATTGCATATCCAAATTCCCCAGTCAGACCATGATAATTTTTGAAATTGTCTTTCAGGTGCATAAACTAGCACAGCTGCGGGGAGGCCGCGTTCCTTTACGTGACTGAAAAGCAGCCTGGGTAGCTCAAGGCTGTGGAATCGCAGCCTGTTGCGTGTTCCTCATACACTTCCCTGAAGCCAGTAGAAGTACTGAGATGAAGGAATCAAGGGTCAAGTCTTTAAAATGGTTTGTGTGTTTATTCCAGAAAATACAGCAGCTGCTGCTTCTGAGAAGGTGAGCTTTGCTATAGCAATACAGACTACCTTTGAGCACTTTTTGCAGAGATTTCAAAACAGATGTGCAGTCATCAAATCACGCAAGAAATATAAAGCCGGCAAGAATGTTACAGATAGTACAACCTTTTGCAAACCTATAGATTTGACAACAAGTAGATAACACTTCTAAAAGTCTTTGTTGCTACAGATATTCATGTCTCTTTTATTCAAACATTTAGGTTTGTCACTGGCCCCTCTAACATAAGCTTAATTTTTGTGTGCATCTATGGCCTTGCCTTTGGGATTATATGGATCACACCAAATGAGGTAATGATAACTACAGGGCATTTTAGGTTGAGATTAGTAAATTTGCTCTTGATTTATTTATATTTTTTTCTGGAAAGAAAAATACCACATAAAATCTAGGATTTAAAATGGTATTTTGCTTACTTAAAAATACAGATGTTTAGTTTATAAGATTGAAAAATAGCTTTTTAATTCCCACCTAATGTTCTCCAGTAAATTTTAGTGTGGCATTGTCTGCATTGGGTAGGTCAATGGATGGTGCTTTTATAAAAATGTTTGAAAAGAAGAACTCAGTCCATGGAAATTGTTCAAATAATCTTGTTAGAATGAAGCCTTGACTGAAAGCACTAATTTCATGGATTAAACCCAGAAGGGGCTGTCTAGGCTGATCTCCTTCCTATCGCAGGCCACAGAGCTTTATCCAGAGACTGTCTACGCAAATGCTGGTTAGCTACAAGACACAGGGGATTTTTCATGGCCAATACATTGAACAACACCATGAAAATAGAAACTGTTGAACTTTTTGAGGACAGGGTAAATGGGAGCAGCAAGAAAGAGCATTTTTGCAGGCAAGTTAGTAGACAGAGTAAGGTTGGAGTTATGACATCTAACTATGTTCAGCTTTTCCCTAAAAGGTACCGATTAAAAGTAAGAGAAACCGTGTTTTCCAGTCCATCTTTTTCTCGTGTGCCAGATGTAGTCCAGAACCAAGCAACACAATGGGCAGTCGAAGTATGGGAAGGAACACATTGATTTGTACTTCTGCAGGTCTGCAAAGCAGAAATTGTGAGTGAAAATTCAGCACTGTGAAACCTGCAAAGAAATAGGGATGGGGAAGTACAGCGTGCATATATATCTTATATTTTGATGTTTTTCCTTTCACAAAAAAAATGGCATTGACGTATCTTCTGAGGCAGCCTGTATTTTATTGTGATTCCTGAGAACTTTTGTGGACAAGAAGAACAATGTTCTGCTTATGTCTTTTCAGGGATGTCAGATCTGATCGTGGATGGGCACAGTACCATGATGCTACTGTTGGTCAGTGAGACGTGAGAGAGCCTTTAGGCAAAAAGAAAATAGACCGAATACAATCTGCTGCAGTAGCTACTTCTGGAGTGCAGTGAGCAGGTGACAGAGAAGGAGGAGAAACTGCTGGGAGAGTACTTGGCTGTCCCGTTACCATAAAGGAGGATGACAAAGTGATTAATCAGTGCTGTGTTCTGAGGATTGCTCCAACAGTGAAGCTGCAGGTTGTGGCCCTGAATGTGGCTGGAGGATTTTCTGCTGAACGTAGGAGTAGACCCTGATTAAACTTCTTCCTGAGACTGCTTTGGATGTGTAGGCTTTGCTAGAGAAGCAGCACGAGCCGTAGAATGAGCATAAGAAGTCAGGGGGAACAGCAGTTTAGCGTGAGGGCAATGTAAGATCAACGTGTATCGAAGGGCTTACCTTTATTCTCCCACACTATGCAGGTGATGATTGGGCTGCAATGTCTTGCCTCACTCAGTGTAATCATATATTGCTTCATTTCTCATTAGTGAAACAATGCAGGAGGAAGGAATGCAAGAAAATACAGATTATAAGGATTATGAAAGAAAATTAGTGTTCTTAACAGCAATCTTTTTCATTTTCCTTAATGTTATTTTTAAATTTTTGCCCATTATTTAGCAAGCTTTATTTATAATCTGTCTGTGCTACAGATCGTAATCATGTGACTTTTGAAGACAAATTGTCCCGAGTTAAACAGTCCATTGACTGATTGTCACCATATTTGGAGAGTAATACCAGTATCATGCAGCTAGATTGCTAACCATATTAAGTATGTATGGACATAGTGAGTAGCGTTGTCTTCCTCTGATTGCCCAGGTAACCATTAATTTACTTTCTGGCAACTGCTAGAACGTTAGTATCTAAATGCACTCCTGAATCTTGGGAAGGTTATGTGAATCGCGGCTGGCGAGGAGAGGTTTGGTCTCTGGGGATAATATGAGAGTATACACATGCACCGCTCTCTCCTAAAAGTCAAAGCTTGTCCAGACCTCTCGCAGGGCAGTGACTTCCGCGGTCATATTTGTGATTCTCTCTCCATGCTCCATCAAAATGCTCATATGTGCTCAAATGGCACAGGCACCATTGTTACTCCCAGCATGGGTTGGGAAGTCCGTTTGGGCAGTCGTCAGTTTTGGAGACCTCAGTTTTAACAACTTGGGTATAAACCCCTGCAAAGCTTCTGGTAAATGTCCACTGCTGCTGCGTTGCCACCTGGCTTGCCTGACTGAGCCGTAGCCATCTGGGGTGGGCAGCTTCCAAATAAAAATTGCATTCTGGCCTTAAGATGGTATGATGGCATGCATGTATGTGGTCTTTGATGTCAGATCTACTGGAGGAATTAAGGGGGCCTCTATCTCGACCTACTTAACTTTGTGGCATCTGTATTTTGGTCAGGAGGTGGCGGGCAGGGTAGCAGCACAGGTAACTCATACCAACTCCGAGTATCGATGCTGACAGCGTATAAGGAAGAACCACAGCAGAGAAGCTGGGGAGTGCAGGGTTCTCCCTCATAGTCTGTATGTCAGAGTTGGAGCGGCTCAGTTGCCACACTGCAAGGAGCCGTGGGGCTCCTGGCAAGAAATCTAGCCCAGCCTGCGCGCAGCTCTCCACCAGCTGATCCAGCCGGGTGGAAGGAGATGTGAAAGAAGTCGGTATGAAAGGCTTTGAGCTAAGGGTGCTGCATCTGCAGTAGGCTAGTCTGGGCTATCTGAGTTGATGCAGAGACAAGATTAGGCAGCGTAGTCCACTTTGACTTACTAACTTTTGCATGAACGATATGGAGACATCAGCTTACATGTATGCCCTCTCACATGCTGTAAATTAAATGAGAAATTAATAATGCACTTGCAATTAAAAAGTGAACCGAAGAAAAAACGACACGTTGCATTGAAAGGCATGGATGCGAGCGAAACTCAGATATGAGAAAGTGAAACTGTATAACTGATCTGAAGAGGAATGTGTGTCGTTAAATCCTTGAATGATACAAAGTTGTTCATAAATTCTGACACTAGGTTTTGCACCTCATAAGTCAGTAGTAGCATAATTTAAGGGAGTAATGTGTTGCATACATATTTGAAATGGACGGTTTTTAAGTTTCACTGTTTCCGATCCCAACTTTTGATGGAGAATGCACAGTAGAAATTTTTAAAATATTGAATGATAAAAATCACACTGAGAAATTCTTACTGAAATTACTCATTGCCCTGGAGTTAAAATAGAAATAATAAACATCTCTTTCATCACTCATTTTGAATATTTATTCTTTGTATTTCACTTACTCTAACCAAATTTTTTATCTCTAGGGTTAGATCCTGACTAATCCTTCACTGTGCTAATTTTGCTGGGACAACACATAAGTGGCTGGTGATTCCAAATATGAATAAGGATAGCAGGCTTGGGCTTGTGCTAATTTTGATGAATAAATTGGCCTTGAGAATGACAAGTCGTGTTAGCACTTTTCACTTTACAACGTTAGACAGTCAAAGATGTTAACAGGGAATCAGCATTAGGCAGTGTTTGGACCTGCTTAAAGGGAACTCTCAGGTGCCTCGTCTCAGCAGAAACTTGCTCTTAAAATCCTTTCTCTATTTTTATTTTAGTAAAAGAATGGTGTGATTGAAAAGCAAAGTGTTGAGAGGAATTTCACTGTAATAGCAAAATGCCCTTCCTTTTGTTTTACTCATTGAGTTTTTAATAAGTATATTCCTTTGCCAGTTCCTTTGAATTTTCTTGGTTCTTAATTGATGCTAATGATGGCAGTAATAGTCCTCTGTGTGTGTGGCGGGGGAAGAGAAAATAGTACCCCATTGGTATGAGATTTTTTGCAGTTGTCTTTTGTGGGTTCACAACAGTGTTACAAAAGATGCAGTCTGGACTGATATCTTGTCTTTTATTTCTTTTATTTATACATTTATTTTGCCTTCGGGGCGGGGGGATGCAATTGTATGGCAGGAAACAGCCACGAGGGAAGTAAATGGATATTAGAAATTTAGTCCTAACATTGTCCCTGGTAGTATCAGTTGCGTGCTTCTGTGTTGGTCTGGTCAGGGCCTGTTTCTGGATGAGAGGCTTTCAATTCTTCCAGTAGGTTGTGGGGTTCCAAGAAAGGGAATGATAGCAGCCATAATGGGATAGCTGTTACTTTCACTTTTTATTGCATTAAACTTATCAAATTTATTCCTTCTGGTTAATTCACTGAATTAGAGCGCCTTGAAAGGGAATAATAAATGGAATATCTAATTTTCTTGACACTCTGCAAATTTTGCTGTACAGATTTTTTTGTATTACAGATTTCTTACCTAGTCAGTGTAGCTATTGTTTGAATCTTACCATCGTGCTTTGCTTTTGTATGTTAGGCTGGTTGGTCTTTTATAACTTAGTTATGTCATCTAACGAGCCCTTACTGGTTTTGTTTGGCTTTAGCTCCTTGGCTTTTGAACAGTCCTGCTAACAGGAGTGCTATGGAAAATTTGAAACATTTTACTGCTGTTTAAAGTTTTTCTGATTTGTGTGTGGATGGATCCAGGTGCTAGGTTTGAATCTGCAGGTTAATTAATAAGACCTTGCTTGACCCATGAAATTTCCTACGTGAAATTTGGATAAAAAATACAGTTTTTTTCATTTTTGTCTTGATTTTCCAGGAAAAACTACATGCTTTGACAGAATTCAGAGAACTGGAAGGCTTTGTCTGAAAACTAAAACTTCTCGATTCGAAAAATGTTACTGTAGTTCTCCTTGACATTGTCATCTGGACACCTGCTGGTCCTATTCTGCAAGGCTGAGGCTGCCTACCACCTTTGACACTGTGCCATGATCTTTCCTCTTTGAAGGGAGTGCTGGAAGTAGGGAATCCCTCAAAGTGATCTATTATCAGAGTTGTCATTTACATGGTAAGTCTAGCTGGTAGAGGAGAACTGCCACATAAAGCAGGTAAGCCACAGATTTAATGAGATGCTCCACTGGCATTTCTTAATAACATTTTTGTTTTCAATCAAAATATTTTGGTTTGTAAGTTTGGCTTTTTGGTAAGAAAAGTATATTTGCAGAAGCACATACTTAGACATGCCAAAAAAAAAAAAAAGCATCCAACCAAAAAGTGTTTAGCTGAAAGCTTGGTTTCCCATCAAAAATAGATGCAGTGGAAAATTTTCAAGCAGCCCTATATTTAAACTCCTTGGATCAAAATTCAGTTGTTGGACTGAGGGAGGCTCACGGAGGTTTTTTGCTGCTTTTGTTAGGGTGTCTGTTTTTTCACTCATGACATCTGCCTGCTTTTCCAGCTATATTCAACCTTGTTATAATTCTTGCTATTGCAGCATTTTACTGTGCTCAGAATGCTAGTTCCCACTGGACTCAACTTGCTGGGATATGTGCAAGCTCAAAGTTTCTTTCAAGGGGTGCGTCAGTCTTGCTTTTTTGTTTTGGCTGTGTTTTAATAAGCAAATGTGAGTAGCTGTATCCACTAAACACTGACTATGCACAAAACATGGCATCACTGCGATACAATTCTTAGTTCTTTGGCCAAGGTAGCCTTGCTTTGGGATGTTGTGGATGCAAACAGTATACCTGAGTTTAAGGGGTAACGGACTAAGTGCTTGAAAGAGGAGACCTGTTGGGCAAGCTAAACGGATAAATCACATCAGTCTCAGGAGTTCCTGAGTGGAATATAGTTGAAGGCTGGGAAGTTATTCTGAGAAAATACTGTATTTGATTTCTTTGCTCATGCTTTCTTGGCTCTGACTTGTGTCTGCCTTTGGAAGCAGGATACTGAGCTAAAGGGACCTTTGATCTGAAATGGCATGGCCATCCTTGGGTAAGGAGAAGTAGACTGATAAATGAGTAAGTGTGGGCTTTGGCAATCTGAAATTCAGCAAAATTTATCAGAAATTAAACTCCTTTCTCTAAGAAACGTATAAGCCAACCACAAAGGATATGAGCACGGGGATAGTGAGTTTCATCTGAATAGATTGTGATTGTAGACTCTCAAGCTTTCTGTTTTTTGGGGGGGTTTTTTTGGCTTTTGCAGCCCCTATTTCTCTTTCGTTTCTTCTTGGTTTTTTCCTGTTTGGTTTCTTTTTTGAATTTGCTACAACTGTGTCTTAAATACAACTGTGAGCTTTTTTGGGTGTTCTTCCAAAGTTGATAGGTAGAATGTTACTGTAAGACTCCTGCAGAGTTCACTGGACTTTGTATTAAGACAAGAAGAGAAAACAAAGCGAATATTGAAATTCAAGGAGGAAAATTGTTAATACGACCTACATTAGTTTTAGTATGTGTTATGTTCTGTCATTAGTTCAGTGTTAGAATGCAGTTTGTAGCCAGAATCTATCAGCAACTGGCAACATGTGGTGTTTCTTAAGAAAAAGTTGATTGTTATTCTTTATTGTTTGTTTTGCATCTTAGCACTCTTACAGAAATATCTTTCCAGATATTTTTAACTCTGTTTTCATGGCAATTTAATTTAGATTACTTCATGACTGCTAAGCAATACTATGCTTTTTTAGCCTTCACAGGCATTAATGATCAAATCTATAAATGAGCATATGCTTAGTTTTGTAACACAGCAGCTATTTTTTTTCTATATTTTTAATAAACTCTTCAGAAGTTTTATGATTACCTGAAAGTAGATATATCTACTTATACTCCTGTGTACTTAAGTTTACTTGGTAGTTATATTGACCAAAACAGATGGGGTCTTTTTATTTCTTTTCCTGACAGGGTATGCATTTTTCCTTCAAATTTCTGTCAGCAGAATTCGATTATAGCACATTGTCAGTAAATGACCAGTAATTTCCCTCTTCCCTGTTATTATTTTAGAATTATTTTAAATAAATATTTGCAATAAAAGATAATAGCCAGACAGTGTTTGAAAGAAAGAAATAGTTTTGAGTATTGTTGAGAAGGATATTCATCATTCTAATACCAACATTGTGGCGGGAAAGAGGACGGAGAAAGGAAAGCACAATATTGAAACATAAGAGTGAGCTCCTATGGTACCTTTTTCCAGCTGTTCATGTGTGGAATCCAAGAACTTTTTGAAGCGTAGTGCTACACAGTTAATTAGCTTTACTTCAAGTAATCATTGTATAAGGAAAAAAATTTAGTACATTAGAATTCATGAGTTGGAAAATGTAGCAAAAAAAATATGTCCATGTTTTCATAAAAGTGCAGTAAAAATATGTAAATTCTTTTAAAACAAACTTAGAAATTTTGTGAAATAAGAGATTGTAATCCTGTCTCTAAAGTGTGTCAAGAATAGCGAGAATAGTGCAACCTCTCTCACATAATTTGTATGCCTTAATCTGAATCTTAATGATAGTGTCAAGAAGTGAGAAGCAAGCAGTTGCCAAATCTGTCCACTCTTTTGAAACTAGAAGAATTGTGGGAAGTAATTGGGTGCGAAATAAACATGTGTTCACAAGTAATTGGACTGTGACTATTAAATTTCTTTCATTTAAATAGTAGGTAGTAACTACTTAAACTTCAAGGAAGAGAGGAGATTACATCCTGAAAACTTTCTCATGCAAAATAGTCTACCCTCATGTCAGTGATCCTGGTTACTTTAAAGTTTCTGCTTGCCTGAGAAAAGGTCTGTCAAATCGTGTCTTTAAATGGGAGAGGGGATTAGAACACAACAAACAAAATCCAGCTTGCAGTGGGAGTTAACTTTTGGGGGTGTGGGGCAGAGAATGGACAACGACTATCGTCATCTTTTCAATCATCACTAGCAAAACTGTTTTTCTTACCGGTAGCCCATTATTGGCAGAAAATTTGTGAAAGAGTCAGTGAAGGAAAATGCTATGGTAAAACACGTATAAAGAATCTCATGCCAAAACCTAGACAGTTAGGGGATAGATCTTCTACAGGTTTAGGAAATGATGAGGGTAAATTGAAAAAGTGTTTCTGTGCTTAAAAAGCCTAATTGCTGCTGTGTATATCAGTCTCTTGTCTGTTTTATACAGCTGTTTGTGCTATCTCACTGGTGTTTTTGAAACAAACGGTATTTTTACAAGGGTCGCTGATTTGCATTGGGATATAAGAAACAGTTGTTAGTTTTATGGGTAGTAAAGCTGAATATCTTAATTTGCACTTTTAAGTAAGCTGATTCATTCTGTATGTAAAACTAAATAACTTCGGTATGCTTGATTTTGTAATTAACAAATGTAGAGTTGATCAGAAATATCTTCCCTAGTATGATGCATGGAGATTAGGTTAGACCGTGTTACAGAATAATGTGATAATAATGATTTCCTTAAGAGAGTACAAAAGCAGCATCTAAGTTTCAGCTGACATTTATTGACACACAGCATCAGTTGGGAGCCCCATCAGACTTCCCATTCTTTTCTGTTTACCACCTCCTGCTTTTATTTACAGTCAGCATATCTGTTAATTAGCCTCAGGTAGAGCCAGTTCTAAGAAGATCTCTTGTCTTCCTGGTGATGGCCCCATGAGGTGACCATGTACACAGGGTCTATGAGTGATTCATCTTTAACTCATTACTTTCAGTGTCAGATTCTGAAATGTTTAACTGCTGGCTTGTTTTCCTACCCAGCAATTTGTATTTGGAGAATTGTGGGCCTTGACTCCCATTGACTTCAATATCATGAACACATCCCAGTGAGCTCTCAGCATCTTGTGGTTACCTCACTGGAAGTCGTATTTTCTTGTAGTTTTTTGGTTTGCTATGATTGGACCAGAGTGCAGATAGCTCGTTGGTGACTTCCAGGTAAATGTTCTGTATCACTGAGGTTATTTAGCTCATTTTCATTCCACTTTTGCAGAATAAAATTACTTCTCCACTTCCTCAGCTCACTCTGTTGCACAATATCTGAATGCAAAAGGTCTGATGTAATGGTGCAACACGTGGATCTCACAAGGGGGTACTCTGTAGGGAGCTATACTATTTTACAGAGTCTCGCCAACCTCAGTTAGACCATGTGATGATGTGAAGCTGTTTATAGCCACAGCTTGAATGCCAGAGGTGGTGATTGTAGTGCACTTCTCTCACAGCCCGTATTGTTTATTAGAAAAGAAAAAAGTTACAGTTATATTTGCAGGAAAAATTCAGGAGCATGATTCAGACATATCCTGCCCAGGTCTACAAGGTATGCTAGAAGTGCTCTGAGAGGTGTGAACTGGTCTCACTGGGGTGTTACAAATCTTGTAGTTTCAGTGTTAATGGTTGTGTTTGTTTCATCTGAAACCTAAGAAAAGAAAGACTAGGCCACTTATCTGCACAGTCAACTGTAGATAATGTCTTAAAGTGATGACCAAGTTCCTCACTTTTGCCAGAATGCCATTTATTCCTTCTCCATCCTCCAGTTGAGGAGTAGCCAGACTCTAAAGACTTAAGCATAGGTTACAGGTGCCCTTGAAGTCCTGCCCAGATCAAATGCAAGTATGGAAAGCCGTAAAGTACACACTGCGGTAGTGTGAGTATTTTCATAATTTAATTTTTTTTAAAAAACAATAATAATAGTGGAAAAAACCAGCCCACCCAGTCAACAGTATAATCCCTGGAATACATCCAACTTTTATACTGGAAAAGTACCTCAAAGTAGTGTGACACTCTCTCTTCAGTGTGGAAGTATTTGTGCTGATCTAAAACATTTTATGCTGGCACAACTGCATCTCAATGTCTAATTTTTGTGGATAGGCAGACACAGGTAAAGTAACTTAGTTTTCAAGGAATTAGAAACACTAATTCATTTAAATCAAATTCTTAAGACACTCAGGTGTCCAGGATGCTGTGAAAAGAGACACAGATATCAAAAAGAGGAGGACAATATTTGCTACTGATGGCTCATGGCTTTGGAGGGTTAGTGGTGATGCAGTGTTGTGAGAAAAAATCAATGAAAAAGTATCAGTCAAAATTTCCACCATCTTTTAATTGTAAGAAGCCAATGCTGACTGATCTGTTAATGTTTCATGGGGAAAGCCAACACCGAGGGGAAAAGGTGGGTGATATTTCTTCAAAACATGTTAACTGCTTCTATGTATTTTGTGGTTGAAGGGCAGAGAGATAAGAGATCCTGGAAGTGTTTTCTAGAATTCAGTGGCCCTTCATCAGTATTTTATAGGTAATCTTTAGTCCATCTTTGTCAGGGAGAAGCTCCTTTACTCTTAGTATGCTGTCATCTTTCAAGGCAGCACCAGGATTTTTTTTTGCACAGATTTCCTTTGACACATAGCCTCAATAAGTATGGAAATTACAACTTAAATCTCATTTTTTTTCTTGCAAAGCAGTGCAGTGCCCAAATTCATTGAATTTCAACTTTTATTTTTTCTTAATATTGAAAGACAGATATGCAAATTTTACTAACAATATGCATGGTTAAGTTTAGCTGTAAATTCCAGTCAGGGATTTCTGCTTTGTTTATTGTCCAAGTCAATATGTCTGTGGAGAAAACCTCCCGCTGTGCAGGAATACATAGTCAGCTTCTTGGAAAAGTGGAAAGTTTAATTATGAGAGTTTATTCTGGAAAAAAAGTAAAGTAAAGCAAGCACTGGTTTTTGGGTTAGTTTTGTTTTAATTATGACCTCAGCTAACAGAAATACAACATATATGGTTTGTTTTGACACTAACTCTTATCAGACAGACCACTTGTTTTTTCTTTAACCTGGTCATCTGTGTACTGAGGGGTTCTGAAGGAAAGTAGAGGTCATGAATAAATGATGCATTTCTTAAACTTGCAAGGTAGATCATGACATAAATGAAATAAAATCCAAGTGTGAAGGAATAAAAAAGTATAAATACATGTATTGCTGAGAATATCTTCATTAAAACATATTTTACCCTATGAAGATATCAGTATCAGGTTGCCTGAAAGATGCAAATTTCCTTTGTTGCTTTCTCATAAGTTATTTTGATTTTTGTGCGTGGTAACCGTGAAGTGTCCTTACACAAGGTTTCTGAGTGGAAGGGTATATTATTGCTGGGGAATATGTGTTATAAACGATACACAAAGATATTCTGATGTTTAGAACAGAAAGCTCTCCAAGATTTTAATTACTGGAGTGGTTCCAATTTCTTTAGTTTTTATAAGTCATTTACATGGAATACATTGTATCTGGTTATCTATATAAAAAAATATGCTGCATGCAAAGAAGGCATTTCTGCTGCCTACTTAGAGTAATACTGTAACAATCTGTATTCCTCCTTGTGGTTCAATGCATATTTCTCCTTTCTCTGCCTGTTCAACTGTAATATGAAGAATGTTTTTATTATAATTCTGCAATGGATGATAGTAATTAGATTTACTCAAAGCCAATAAAATTTTTAAAAATTGTGTTATGGCTAATATTTGGGTTGCATGACTTTCATCAGATGTGTAGGCATATTCTTTTTTTTCTTTGCATCTGTGTAGGACTGATCCATGGCCTGAGCTTGTAGGTTCTACAGTAATACAAATGGTACATGATAATTGTGTGTGAAGAAAGGCTGGCAGCTTTACAGAGGAAATTTCTGAACCTGGATGTAGGTTCAGGATAAGCAATTGCCTGTAACTTCCCTTCCCCCATACTCTGCATTTCTACAATACAACTACTCTTCTAATGCTTTTACTGAGTCTCATTAAATGGTCCTATGTGTAGGACATTAAACGTATTTATGGTAGAGTGGGAGTTTTGTTCTGAGTCAGTGGTGCATCAAGAGTTTCTTCGTAATATTCTTTTGGTTGCCTAATACAGCTAGACAGGCACCGGAGAGGCATGCACACCGATGCCTTATGGTAGCGATCCTCTAGCCCGGATCGTAAGAGATGTGGAGGTGGCTAATTTCCTGTAGAACTGAGTGGGAGTTTAAGTTCATAAGTAGGATTTAGGAGCCTAAATACCTTGGAATTCTCCGTGAATAAAGCTTAGTTGCAATATAGCCCCTTAATTCTCCACACATTCCTGCATTCTTCCATACATGTTCCTAGCTGGCTATTTACTGTTAATTGGCAATTTGGATGCTTAATTATGCTTCTGTTTTGGGATATGTTTCTTCCTAGTCTTATCCTGTATTTCTTTGGACTGTCTGTTCCTTTTCAGTGCTTTCCACTCTTACGCTTTGTGTACCTAATAAAGGCACTAGCACACTTAATTTCCAGTGACTAGCTTCCCTCTCACATTAGCATGTATGAAACATAAGACCTTTGGTACTAATAGAGCTAGCTACCTTGTAAAGATGCTGTAAAAGGAGCCATTAAGGCTCAAAATTGACAGGGATTTGACTATTTTGTCCACTCAGTCTGTTTTTTGACCCATGTATGCTCAACATGCAAGTTGCATGTTAGCCAAATTCTACTTCGTTTGACTGACGAAAAGGGTATGGCTAGGGCTACATGCCACAGGTAGTTAAATAATGCGAAACCTTACGTCAGTCTACTGCTTTTGTCATTGAAATGTCTCTGCCGGTTGCTCCTCTGAAAGTAGTAGTAGTAAATTAGGGCATAAATCAGTCGTTCCTCTGGCTGTGTATGATCTAACTTCTCCATTCTTTAGTTCACTACACAGGTTATCTGTAACCGAAGTGCACAGTGAAAGCGTAACGCTTTCTTCCCACGTTATGCTTTTAACTTCCACAGGACAATTTTCCTTGAAGTGTAGCAGAGGTGGAAAGGAATGAAAACAGATGTAACAAGGACTCCAGTGTTAAAGAATGCTCTGTAAAATCTACCATCCTTCAATGATCATGAACCAAGTTTTCCTCAGGACCACAGTGGTCACTGGGAAGAGATCTTTGGCAAGATCCCGTGCCCTGCATGCTGGTAGATGAAAGTGGCTGTAAGAAAGCAAATGACCTACAGATGTTGGCTTCTGCTGCTGCCCAAATGATGAGCTAGACAAGTGTCAGTAGCTGCTCTATGGAGGATGGTGGGGGAAAGAGAAAGCTTCTAGGCCTAAGAGGAATAAGGAAGGGGTGAAAGAGTAGAAGTGGAAGGTCCTGATTCTTTCAACATGGTTGGTATTGTACCACACTCCTTATTAAAAGGTGAGTGAAGTTATACCAGGGGAAGGAGAATGCAGGGAGTGGTTTCCAGCCCCTGGGTGGGATGACAGTTTTGTCTTATCTGTGTGGGTTATGGACTTTGATGGAGAAAGACAAAGAGCGCACGATGCTGAGGGTATGTAGGCCACCAACCACATAGGAAAGACAAAATCGCCCTGTCAAGGACTGGTGGCCAGGGTGGTAGGATTTTTGGATGGTGCCGTTAAATGGATGGAAGAGAGAGTGTTGGAAGGGCAGTGAGTAAGGTGAGGATGGAAGGGAACATGTGCTTTGTGTTGCCATTGCCTCATTGCAGAATTGTTTCCCTTCAATGTTGTTTGCAAGAATAAAGCTGATTTACGAGAGTAAATTGGTTTCTCGAGTAATACGAGTATTTTTCTCAGCTAGTGGTATGTGAGCAGTTTTCATACAATCCCAGTTTTGCCACGGCTCTAGCTATGAGTAATCTTAGTGGATTATAAAAAATGCTAAAACAGTAAAAAATTTTTAGGAGTAGGATACCATTTGCAGTAGTGATTTAAGTGCTTGGCTATCACAGATTGCTTGTTGCTTGTGAAGCTTGTTTTCTCTCTGTATATTCAATAAAGGAACATTAAGTGAAGAAATTAATGTGATTGACTTTCTTGTAGCTCCCAGATTCATGCGGCTTGGCCAATCAATGGCCATGAGTATTGCATGTGTAAATAGTTAGAAACACTTGGTTTTATTAATGATTTTTATCACAGGGCATCATCGCTTGAACTGAGGAACACCCCAGGTGGACCATGGCCCCTGCACTGCACCTCAGTGAGGGCTGCTTTCAAAGGGTCTTATCTATTGCCATATTAGTACAAGGCCTAAACATATTCCATAAATAATCTCATGGGATCAGAGAGCAACTGAACTGGAGACGATGAGAATGTGGTAAATTAGATAAGGAACGGGTACAATGCTGGTGATCCTTGAGGGCCGCTCTGCAACTGTGCATGTGGCAGCATGGCTGCTTCCAATCTTCTCTTCAGCTGTGGGGTTGTTGCCTAATGCCATATGCTACGTCTGTGTATTTAATGATGAACTTTTATTTAAAAGCTATCTAGCTGCTCTCAAACCAATATTGTTAACTTTCTACCTAACAACACTGATTAAAACGAAAGATGTTTGTACTTGGTCATCTTGCTTCATGATCAGATGCAGCTGGGAACTCAATCTATAGAATCTCTTCTTACAATCATCTAAATCTTTCTGAATGCCAAATACAACCAACTGAAATGTCCAGAGATAAATAGATTTAAAATGATTTTTAGTCTAATCTAAAAATCACAGCACATTTTTACACAGAAGTGTTGGTGCCTCCCATGCACTGGATTTTTTGTGGCTTTAATGTAGTGCAAATAAATATATTTTAGATGGGAGTGCAGAATATAAATTGCCTGTTGACTGATACGATATTTTCACCTACTCTATATGTGTTAATACAGTACCATATTAGTACTGTATTAATCAGTGCTTGTGAGAAATTATGCTGATGGAAAACACGATCATGGGATTTGACCTCCTTGGAGGCAAGGGCTTTTCCAGGTCATGAAAGGCTACATGTTGAGCTCATGACTAGTGCAGAGCTCCTTTTCTGTTATAACTGAAATACTGACACCTGGTTTGCACTTAAAAGTGTTAACAAGGAGGCCTGTCAGGGAGGGATATGAATTTTTTTCTGATATAGCTATGCCAGCAAAAACCCTAGTGCAGAAGCTATGTAAGAAGTTCCTTTACCTGTACATTTTACTTCTCTTGGGGGATAGGTGTAAGTTGCTTGGGAAGAGGAGTCTTGTTGGTATAATTTCTGTATTAACTTGAGTAGTGTAAATCAACTGTAGGCCTCATCCTGTAGGGACTCACGTGCAAGTTTATCACCGCACACAGAGACGATATATCATAGCCTCTGCTTACGTCGCTCTGAAGAATGACCTCTAGAGCAACTCTAAGAATAGCGTGTGATCTCTGTCTCCTGTTTATCTTCCGTCTACAGGGTTGCCTACAGCTGCAAGTTGCATGAATAATGCCTGGCAATGCGTGAATTTTCATGTTTAGCGCCTGTCCTGTTGGTGGATCTAGTCCTGAAGATAGTTATGGGGCCACACTTAGGAGACGGTGTAGATGTAGCCATTGTTTAACTGAAGTACTTGCAGGAAGAAAGGAGGCTGGATGCAGATATAAAAACGAAAAGGAAGGAAGGAAACTACATAGCAGTGAAGCTTGTGATGTGCAACACACACTAAAGGATGAGAAGTATAAAAATGGAAGCTGCCTTGGGTGAATCAGTTCCAGAAAAAATAAGCATGTGTGGTGGATCAGGATTGTCCTTTGCTGATCCTACATGCGGCACCATAAATCACAAGTAGTTCTAAAGAAATTGGTAGTGGAATAGGGGAGTAAGACTGGTGTGGGTGAACTCAGATTCTGATGTGAAACCTTCCCTTGTCTCTTAAGATGCAGTTCCTGTATGCTCTAATTGTTTTTCATTTAGCTGTTCTAAATGAAAATTGTTGGAATTGATGACCTAAAGAGTGGGCTCTTAGTGTTTGTCTGCAGGAAGGACTCCCTTTTCTCTTATGCAGAGAGAGACCCTAACTAGAAGTTAGAGCTAACCTCAAGTGTATGTGTATTTTATATTTGTTCAAGTTATTTCATAACATCAGAAATGAAGTCTGGACCAGATACCAAAATACATTATTTGCACTAGCAGAAATAATTTCACATCACACTCTGCAGGAATTTGGACTTGTCCTGTTTTTGAGCTTGAAACAGGAATAGCTTGAACAAGCTAGGTGATGTTTTATTTGAGACAAAGGTTTCCTTTTTCCTCAAAGTTTTTTTTCCAAGAGATGCAGAAAGCCTGTTTCAAATAATGCTGCCAGAGCCAAAGCTGCATATGTAAGCTCTGTGGTCCTGCACTGAGGTTGATTAATCAGCCAAGTTTAATACAAATTGGTATTTTCACTTCAAGTCTTAGAGACTTACTTTGGAAATGCATGAATTTGTAGCCTTGCAGTCTCCCTGACAGATGAATCTAGTCTTGAGGATGGTAAGTAGAGATATAACTATGGCATTGGATGCAATCATAATCATAAAAGGGAGATATTTTGAGGTACAGAAATTGCAAATTCAGTCCCTGCTGTTACCAGTCCAGCCACAGGGGCCATTTAACAAAAGATCCCCGAGTTAATGATTGCTGTTCTATAACAGGGATATTGGTCTTATTATATACTGAACACAAAGGTCTCTGATCCATATTCGTGCCTTGTTTCCTGCTTGGGATTCAGCACCACATGGTGGTAACTGCTTCATGCAGGAAAGCGTTCTGCTGTGATATCAGTGAGCGATAGTATCAGAAGAACATCCATTTTCCATGAATTTAAACTATTACCGCAGTTAGGTGCAATTATTGAGAATCCCTGTAGAGTTGTACAAAAAATGTTGTCTCTGTCCAAAGATGTTGATTCTGGAATGTAGCAGTGCCAGTCTATGACATTCTTAGTTTGGGGTCTTAGTGGCTGCTATAAATTGTACCCTGGAAAATGGTTACCAGGACTATAAAGTAGTCTGCGTTTCAAGTTCTATTTTAAGTACCAGTGGCTTTGTCAAACTATACATGTAATTTAAATCAAATTTATATGGTGAAAATATGTTGAAGATGAACCAATGGAAGAAGACGACTTCCAAACAAAGAATATTGACATTGCATATTAACTTCATTAACTTAATGCTGTCTCTTGTGTATTGGAAAATTGTTCAAGTGAGAATAATAGCTTTTGAACTACTTACAGGCTAATAGGTAGTGATTGTAGTCACTAAGACTTTGAATAGCTGTGGCTGTTGATTACACAGATTAAATGTGAGTGCAGTTTTCAATATGGCTGATTTTCAAAAAACTCATTTTCTGTCCTTCCTTTTGACTTTCATGGCTAATGACACTGACTTCTAATGCATATTAAATTCCGGGAATGGGAAATTAAATTCCTCTTCCTCCATCTCATAGTAGAGACATGAGTGCAGAAGCATGCCATATGCTTATTTTGAATTGTTTGAGATTAAAGGTATATTAGTCAAATACAAGATTGCATTAGTGGTAATTCCCATACAGTGGGACATGCTCTGTTCAAAGGGCTGATTGGTTATAGATGTTTGTAGTATTCATAGCACTAATTTTTTGTGCACTCCACCCCTTATATTTTTTCTCCTCATATCTGAACTGTCTGCGTGTCTCTTTGCATCCACTGCGATTTCTCAGTGAATGCTGGTTCCCAAGTTCTTTCTCTATTCTCTCCTTTTTTTTTTTTTTCTTCTCCGGGGCCTAATTATGAAACAGCTTCAAATAAATACAATTTTTTAACAAAAAACATTCTGCTTCCTGTGAACAATGGGCTGAATTTTTCTCTTTATTCTTGGGGAGTTCTTATTCAGTTGGAGTGCTTTGCAGTTGGCTAGGCCTGAGATTTCTGGGAGCTGTAATTGTGTCTCATTAATTCTTACAGTAATGTAGGGTAACTATAAGGAGCATGCAATTAGTGGTCTGGTCAATGAATAGAGCAGTTAATCAGCAGACAAAGGATGGGGCTCAGGACCTATTAGGCTGAAAGGAAGTGTTACCATTGTCACAGGCAGTAGGAATGCATGCAGACATGCCTTAAAGTTGAACTGTTGAAGGGAACTGTGTATGTCTTTTTGCTAAACCAGTTTTCCTACCTATTCCACTACTTGGAGGAGATTTATTTAAGGTTGCCTGTTAGAAGTCAGAGGAGGTTTCGACAGACTGAGCAGACTGCTTAGTGTATTCTCTCACCTTAAACAGAGGCAGCCCCAGGGTTTATCAAAAATAAAAAGTGTCCAAAGAGATGTAAGGCATCCTTAGCTGTTCCTCCTGGTCAGGAGAATGGTCGGTGAATGGAGGAGACCGATGAAGTTTAAATCGGCCTTTGTGTAATTGTCACTCAGTCATACTCCGCATGTTTGTCTTCATAATGAACCTAGTCTGTGCTGAATGGCTGTGCTTTCAGTGCATGTAAATGTATGCAAATACTCATAACAGTTTAAAAATGGTAGCTCTTAACGGTAACAAATAACCTTTCCTACTTTCATGAAGCCCTGTCTTTTACTATATCTAGGGTTTAAAATGCAAAAATTACTCCAACTCTTAGACAGTGCTTTGGGGTTTTTGTTAGCTCCAGATCAGAACTTCCAGTTGTTTCTGCCTTTGAAAAAATAGGAACTTCATGAATCCTGTGAAATGTTATGACATATGATGATTATAAAGAAAAAGGCTTTATCAATAAAACACTGCCCTTGAGTAACTCTTATTTCTAGTAGGCATTGCTTCAAATAGAAAGTCATTTCTTCTGTTAAGTAGAACAGACACTTGGCATAAAAAAGCAGTAATTAAAATAACTTTTTATTGGGGGAAAAAAGGGAATTGAACTTTAATAATTAACTTATATCCAGAGCCTAGTGTTTTTCTCAAAACTGAAAGTAATTTTTTACTGTCTTCTTTGTATTAACAGGTCTGTAGCTTTATCTCTTCTCATGGTATTCACATCAGCAGCAAGTAACGTTAGAAGAATAAAGTCTCTCAGGCTTTATATTAAGGATTCAATTATTCTATATAATTAGACATGATTTGTTAAATATTTGAAACATTTTCTACTCTTAGGTATGGAACAGTGTGCTGGAGTGATCAGAACCACAAATGACTTGTACCTTTACTCAGAAAATGCTTCTTATCAAATAATAAGGAAGATTAAGCCTAAGTCTCTCTTTTTCTGTTTGGATTTTATTCCCACAAGAAATACCAGTTTTGTCCACAATATCTCATGTATTTCTATTCCCTTGAAATACAAAGAGGCAATGGATTCTGGTATAAATTAGGTAGATTTAAAGAAATATATGAGTTGTAACTTGTGTCTTGAATACAAAATACTTGAGTGAGGCATAAGGTATTTTGCTGATGTCATCATTGTCACCCGTCTGGTTTTTCATTCTTCTTTGCCTGTTTTTGAAACGCTTGGGAATAACAGTTTTTGTATGCCATACATAGCAAATCTTTCCAAGGTCACATCTTCCTTTACTGTGCCTTCTTTTGAGGAAGCAGGGCACACTTACCCTGCAAAATGAGAAAATGATACTACTTCCACACTCAGAAGCTGGATCTTACCTCATGTATATGCTACTTTTCCATTTAATTTGACAGTGATTTCTCGTCTGGTGTCAGACAGCATCAAAAAAATTGCTGCTTAGTATCACCGAGACGCATTAGAGGTTTAACAGAAATTACCTTTTTTTCCCCCAGCAAAGCTTTTCCTGTTGAAACACAGGTTCAGTTATGGGGGGCTATTGATCTACAAGGGGTCTTAATAATTCTAAAGTCACAGAAATGTTAGTTGGGGAGGTAGCAGATTAATTGTGGTTTTCCATAAGAGCACAGTGTTATGACCAGAATGGGCGTCATAATAGAAATGATAAACACTCCTTAATATGTAAAGATTGATTAAAGGTCTTTAACCTTCTTTTAAATTAACAGAATATCCATCTCTGTATGTGTCTTTGCATAGACACACATCTATTTTTACTTAGCAATAAGAACCAGTGTTAGTCTGATGGACAGAATAGGATAAGGTAGGATTAAACAACTCTGTTGCTGTTTTGAGAACGTCTCTTTTTCTCTTTCAGGGCCTGTTGCACAAGTCTCAACTTTGCAAGAATCCCAGAGCAGAAAAAATTTATAGATGCTAACTAAAAATGTAATATCTGTGTGTGTTAAAGTGTGTTAGCTTTAAGTAAATCCTTCTGCATGTGTCCTGTTTCTCCTGGAAGAAGATGACGTTGACTGTCATAACATAAACACATGGATGTTGCTTTCTAATTTAAGCTAGTTTTCTATGCTTCTTCATCTGTTGTCAGAAGAGAGAGAAAGTATTGCTCTCTGGCAATTGTCTCATTTGTTTTTAACTTTGTTCATGAGTATTTTTATTCTTTACGTGGCAGGTCTGACCTTGTTGAAGTTGCTGCTTAAGCTCTTACTGTCAGCAAATCACCCTCCCATTATGAAAGAGACCCTAGGTAATTAATTAAGAAAATACTGATTTTTAAAACATGGCTGAAATGAAGTGAGGTGAATATCTCCATAGTGAAAATCATTCCGTTATAACTATTTCATGTATTATTTATACAGCACTTCTATCCTGAAGACTCATCTTAGGGATCCGTCTGTGGTGCACACAACCAGTAAGTGATTTTCTCAGTCAGTTGAGGAATAATTTTGTAGAGTGCAATACTGCTGAGAGAAATAGATCACTGAAGTTCCCTCTTTTTTGACCTAAAGTGAGATTTGGAAGAGCAAGCTGTTGAAGGCCAAAACGGTGACTGTAAGAGTGCCTCCTTAACTGCAGTCTAGCCCTGGAGACACCTAAGCTCGGTGAGCAACTTCACTGTTCCCCGGTGCCTGGCATGCTGTTGTAGCTGACGTCCAAAACAGCCCTGTTTCGGCAGAGCTCGTTGCCCTGCTCCTTACGTTTGGATGGGATCCGGGAAGCAAATGTTCTGGGATCAGAATTACCTGGGAGAGCTGACCTGGTAAATGTTCCCAGAATATCTGTGGACAGCTTCACCTCTTCATAAAATGTAGTGACAGCTGCTACTGCTGGGAAAAAGATGGTGCAGCTCCCTTTTATATAACATTATGGTGGCTAGGTAGTCATCCAAGAAATGTCTGAGCGGGCTTGCATCCATGTTATGTATTGCCTTGCAGACTCCCCTAGCTCCTAGAGTAGAGGCGAGTCTGAGCTAGGAAAAGAAAATAGTTCTAGTCCTTTAATGCCTTTGCATATGAAATGGTTTCTCTGGAATTTGAACCAGAATCAATTCAGTGACCCAGAAGAGAATATGGAGTATTGGTGTGTGGCATGCTCTGTGCAATTTGTCACAGCAAATAGGCTGCTGTATAGGCTACTTGCTGCAACTGTTGTATAACATTTTCTATATACAGTTTCTTTAGCAAGCATGCCCGACTGTAACAAAAGCATCAATTAAAATGGCTAGGAGCAAGAAAAGGTAGTCTTTCTGATGGCTGTGCTGAGAGAAAATTTCTTGTGACTGTTGCTCCTCATTTCACTGTAGTCTATACTAAAGTAGGAGATAAAACCCTTCCTGACCCATTTTTCCAACTGTGTTTGAACTGTGATGATTTGGGGCATCTATGTACAACTTAGAAATTACGGTTGACATTGTGACATTGTTTTTATATTGCAAAATATCTCTGCATATCTGCTTTTGCTCCCGAACGCCTGCTGGAGGGATAATGGACACTGTACTTAGTGAATATGTTTTGACTTGCATATCAGAAGGACAGGTGGCACTGGGAGGATTTATTTTCTTGCAAAGATGTAGAAAATGCAGTGCAGAAAATGTCGACATTGGCAATAGCATGATGACAGATATTAATTCACAGACAGAGAGGAAAGAACCTTTTTTTTCCCATTGAAAGAATGAAATATTTAACTGAAGGACCAGAGGAGGGTAGGGGAAGTGGTTTGACTACAAAGGTGCCCCGTGTCCTAAAGACAAGCCCTGAAATGTATGAGGAGGATTTTGGACAGTATGAACTTCTCCCAGGGGTGAAGTCCATAGTGACTGGAATTTGCCCAGAGTTGACACCCCTCAGTTTGAATCCCCTCACTGTTGGCTGCTATGCCTGCATCAACTTCAAGTTTCATGTGATCCCCCTGAGTTGCACATAACTTTCTTCCTATCCACATTTATGTCTTACTATCACAAAGAACAGTCATACAGGATCAGACTAAACATCTGTCTAGCCGGGTATCCTGTTTCTGACAGCAGCCTGGGGGAGAGTATAAGAAAATGTCAAGCATGTAATGATCCTTTCTTGGTGTACTCTCCTACCTTCTACTGAATCATGGCTTTGGGACTTCCTGAGCCAGAGATAATACTAACATTTTTCAGCCCTCCTCTCAATTCCATTAGTGGTACAGGCCTTGGAGACTTACTTTCTATTTTGTTTAAAACCATTTTCTTATTTTCTTACACGCAGCATCTTATGCAAGCGTCCTTTCTTATGCTGAACTGTAAAGCTCATACATCTTTTTTCCCTTTAAATTCCTCTTTGGGATTCTCTTCTTCCTTGACATCTACCAGAATAAGTTAATTGCTAATTTATTGCTATTTACTCTGTTAGTTAGCCACTCGTTAATGTGAGGGGAAGGGTGTGGGAGTCCCTAGGGGAGCTGCTGGCTGTACAGGCTCCAGCAGGATGGCTCCATTTTAGCTGCTGTGCTAGAGACGAGGGAGGAGTTAAGGTGCTCGGTCCAAGACAAAATAATTGAACACTAACAGTTCCAGGAGCCTTTCAACTCCAGAAACCCAGCGTTTCTGTGCAAGGCAAACTTGTTGTGCAACCCAGGTCCCAGTATGACAGGAAGCAAGCCAATTGCCACTTACACTGTTTTTGAATGATGTGGATAATCAAACAGTAAAATCATTTATTTGGCTCCTGGTACCCAGCAAGTTGTGGCTGGTTCTTTTCTAAATCAAACCTTGTCTAAAAAGTGTAAATGGTGATACACTGCACACTGCCTTCCTCCCCCTTCTTTGCAGCATGAAGTAAATGCCTCTGTGGGAGAACTGTGGTGTGAGCAAACACAATATTGAGCCAGGAAATGTTTGTGCAGGAGCGTGTGAAAACCTGAAGGCAAATGTAGATATAAAAAAATCCGATACCCAACAACTACTTCCTCCTCCCCACCAAATGTAAAGGAGCTTAAAATTACTTGATATTTTAGTGCACATGGATTTTCATAAAATAAATTCTAGTAATACTATAATTCTGCATTAGATCAGTTCTTTCCAACTTCAGTATTTGCTGCTTCTCTTGGAGAACTTGCTAGGCCAGTGCTGGAATCCGCAGGAAGAGTGGATGCATATCCTTTGTATCTGTAGATGCATAAGTCTCTAAGCTCCTACATTTGAAAAAAATTGCCCTTACTACTAAACTGTTACAATTTTAACAATTCTGGCTACTGAAATTTTTATCTTAATATTGCACAGGAAGGAATAAGAAGAGAGGAGGTAATCTCTAAAAACTTCATACATAGGAAAGAAGCAAGAAATATTATTGAGTCATTCTTTGTCACATGGTTGCCATCTCCAGCTATGACAAAGAGGTTATAATTTTTTTTTCTATTGCTACTTTTACAGAGTGATAGGTTTAAGTGAAGCAATTAAGGCACTGGAACACGATATGCGGTCTATGTGTCAGCTAATCCAGTGCTGACCCTTACTTTCTCGTCTCTGCGGGAAGCTCCTCTTTTCCTTCAGCATCTTGTCATCTACTCTGAATGCCCTTAATCCTACCCATATTGTGTGGTATAGACCAGACCAAAAATATGTCCTCATAATTCAGTGCAGGCAAATTAGAAGGTATTAAGGCCCATGTTGAAAGGGTTTACCTTCTAGGCAAACTCATGATTTTATTGCTCAAATGTTTCACTGTGAGAGCAATGTCTTGTTCCTCTGTGTCAGAGCAAAAATAGGATGAAATCACCTGCTTTTCCATCGTCCCCTTCACTTCCAGTTCTCAATAATTTTTGATGCCATGCAGCTCTCCTTGTGCACCTCTATTTTTCATATCAGTCCCCCTCCTCCAACACTTTCCCCTCAAATTTAGAATGCTCCTATTCTCATTGCCACATGGCCTCCCTGTTGCCAGCCATCTCTCAAAGTGAGTCAAATGTTGCTGTTCTTGTTATTGACAAACAGATAAAGGAATCTGAGGAGCAACCTGACTATTATAAAGGGAAAAAAAGTCTTTCTATCATCAGCAAGTTATGCCCTGCTTTTGCGTTCTGCTGTTAAACTCTTGCTTGTTGTTTTCAACAGATTGATCATGGGTTAATTTTACATTTTCTGGACCTGAACTACTTTTGGGTACAGTAGGTTGGAGGCCACTTGTAGAAGCCTACCAGCAGTGCTACTTGTAGAAGCCTACCAGCAGTGCTACTTATTCTGTTCTCTTTTCAGTTCATCAGTTGCACAGGGTGATACACTGATTAAAAAAGTGCGTTCTAAATTTCAGGGATGGGATTTTTTGCTTCTGCCAAGGAAACCTTCCTGTGCTTTGGAACAGAAAACCTGGTAAATATGCTAGGATTGGGAGGTGAGAATTTTTCATATGTTTTATTATCCTCATGGACTGGACTAATGTCCTGTCAACAAAGAGGCTGCTATGCTGGGGCCGGGGTCTGGGCTTTAGGCATAATTTTATGAGTTACTGTTTTGGGGAAAAAAACCAACATACACATTCTAACTTTTACACGAATGTCTCTGACTTAAAAACTGCTGCGCTCATATGCAGTACAGTATTTCTCCTTTTCGTCCACTTGTTTTCATTTTGATTTATTTGAATGGAGGTGGGTATTGAGCTGGAGGACACAAACATAGACAATGCATATATGCCAGATCCTTAGTTAGGATTATAAACTAAAATTAAAATAAAAATTATAAGTTCATGCAGCTGTGGATACATGCCAGTTAACACGTTTTCTCTGCTGGTCTGCCATTAACTTTAAACATTTTTTTTTGTAATAATGGCAAAAGTAGTATTGGCCTCCAAATGTTGAATCTTTCACTGCATTTCTGGTTTGGAAAACTTATGCTGTTGCTTCCTCCTCCTCCCTTTAATACTACTACTACTACTACTACTACTACTTCTATTATTATACTTATAGTTAAGTAGTGTTTAAGGCATGCTAACTACCACAAGAATACACTAAATAGATGGCTTTTGCTTTGGAGAACTTCCCCTCTGACACAAGAGACAAACCAAGGTATACAGATGGACACTGCAGTGGAACTCTGTATTCAGTAGTACAGCGTATGGAAGCTGAGCTTCAAAAAACCTCAGTAACAATAATGCTTAGGTGAAAGGAGAGGATGAAGGTAGACTTGAAGAATAACGAAGTTGCTGCATAGTTATTTATGGGGGTCTCCTGCTTCTGAGGGACAGCATTGCAGAAAGCACCAACAGTTACTTAAAAACAGAAACAAGTAGGCATGGGAGGTATCATGGGTGAATTAGGGGCTTAAGTCAGTATCTTGATATACAAAATAGATACAAGAGTCTGAGGGATAAGCTACAAATGCAAGTAAAGACGAAGGTAAGTATCTTACATTTTATGTAGCAGAGAGGGCTGTATGACAAGCAATACCCAGATTATATTGAAGGAAGGGCATAGGTCCAGTGAGTCATGGATGAACTAGTCTCTAAGGCTAGGTTCATCGCTCTTGGGCATTGCCTTTCTGTGGTGATGGTCTGGAGAGGTGGGGCTGTGTCTTGTAGGCATCAAGATTCTGAATTCACTCCTCCACTCCTGCTTTATCTTCATAACATGGAGTAACTGTTGAAATATGACTTTGTGTGGGTGCTAATCATCACCTGATTAATTGTGAAACCATCTTTCTGGCCTTTCAGTAGCCCTGTCTGAGCTACTCTACCCCATCCCTGCGGTATTGCCAAGACTGCACAACTTGTATCCAGCCATGGATTAGCTGTTGCTTTGTACAATGTAGTGCTGTTGGTGCTGCTAAAGTTGTGGCTGAAGTCCACATTCTGGAATTGTACAATGATGTTCATGTGCCCATTAACGGATGCTGCCGATACCCTGAGTTGTTAAGGTATTGATGATCTGCTGTGCCAAACATAGAAATTGAGGAAGCCTTGAGTAACTATAAGCAGGATGGACAATGGGTACTATACTCCAGAGCACCTTTTAATGGAAGTTGAGGCGGGCTGTTGGCAAGGTGTCACACAGCAACGGCCGAAACTTACCTAACGGATTCTAAGCAAAATTCAAGAGATTTAAAAAGACTTTTTAAAAATAGTTGATTTATCTGCTTGTGTGTTGAGAATCCACTGCAGCCTCTTCCAGATTCATTGTGCTGTAAATCCTTCACTCACCGTGTTTCCTACCTTCCAAAACAAGACTTTGATTCTGCATGCCTCCTCTTCCTCATCCTTCTGCAGGAATCTTCCCCTGGTCGTGACATGCATTGCAAGGACTTAGTGGCAAGTGTCCTATGTACTGAATTAGAATGGTGATAATGAAAGACTGGTGATAATGACAGCCACTTTGTTGTCCTTTTCACTTCAGTTATTATGAATTTTAAATCATATTTATTCTGAATTGATATCTGTGGTGTACTGACTGTGTAGTTTACCATTGGGTTTATTTGCTATATTTTTAAAACTTAATGCCTGCTATCTTATCCATTGTTTTGTAGATGTGTAAAGGGCTTTGAAAGCAGTTACATAATGGAATTTAGCAGTGCATGGTATTTTTTATTAGGATTAAGAGTTTGTAAATTAACATGGTAGTTCTGAGAGCTTCAGGATATACCTGCCTGAAAAAACAGCAATAGTAACTTGATATGATATTTGTATATTTGCTTTTAGTTTGCAGAATATCTCTGAGAGACAAGCTTCCTGCTAGCCAATTTATTTTTTAGATAACAGGGACTGTCTAGAAGTACATTCAGAAAGAAAACACAGTAATTAATTTGTCACTGAAACCTGAGAGGTCCTCTTCCTCATATAGGTGATAATGAAGGTTTTGCATGTAATTAGCAGGAATAATTAGCACATTTCTGGTAACAAATAGACTGAGTCGTTCTCTGCAAATAAATTAATTGTTGTGCTAACACAGGCAATTGTCTCTTTATTGTCTGACAATGCCCCTTGTTTGCACTAAAGCCTAGTTCAGACCTTAGCAGCTTTACACGAATAGGAAAGAGAATCTATAAAATTGTACCTCATCCATCTGCTTCAGAGAGACTTCAAGACCACCAAGGGCCTTGTTTGTCAAGACTTGTTAAACAATTTGTAATCTTAAACGTGTGTTTCACTATATTAACAAATGAATTGTTCAAATCAACTTAGTGGGTAAGCCAGAAAAAGCACACTAATCAATCAAATGCTGACTCTGGGCATCTAGGAAAATAAATGTCTCTGAAAAATAATATAGCAGTAAATTCATAGCAAAGCTGAATAAATCCCAGAATTCCGCTTATAATCACACAACAAAACAGAACTGTTTTTCTGTGGTAGATGTTCCTCATTTTGCATTAGCAAAATGACGCTGATGTGTGTGCCCTTTGCTTCAGCGCTGTAAAAAGCTAAGGCTTCACAGATCTGCTACCACATATCCTCTGAGCAGCCTTCGTTTCAACAAGGCTTAGTCAGCCCATACTCTGTCTTAATTTGTTCTTTTTGGAAGATCTAAAAAGCTACTATTGAGCTAGTTTTTCTACTTCAGGTGTTTTGTTTCATGCCTTTTCTCTCTTTTTTTCCTGTGTTTCCTCTGCTTAGGCACAACTGTTGTCTCAGCAATAAGCTTACATTAGCTTCTGGGTCTTCATAAATATGGAAGCTGTTGGTTATGGTGAAGTCTGCAGGTAGGTTTCATCCCTCCCCTGTGTCTGTGGAGAGTGGGGGAGAGGAAAGGGAGAAAATGTAGTTTGAAGGTGGTATGCTGCAAATGTAGAGTTAGGTAAAATAATAAATTTTGTTTGTGGGGAATATTGGCTCTTTTATTTCTTGTTACAGTAGTAATTCTTCAGTCTTCCTCTGGAATGGAAGCAATAAGAATGTAATTGATGGGTGTATCTTTTTCTTTGAGAGTAGGGTTACTCTAGTCTTCCAAAATAACAATTTGTAATTTCATTTCCAAATGAGTATTCATATTGATATGTTTTGATTTTTATTTTTTCATTATTTTCTCACTTTTCTCTAGTAGCCGTGGCACTGTGCAGTTGTTTTATGAATTGATGTTTGAATAATAACAATAACAACAGCATAAAAATTAAAGTAACTCTTAGAACATAATGCCAGAAATTTTTGGAGTGAATGTCTAAAACTGGAGCAGAAGAGCCAGTCCTACATTTTTTAGTGAGAAATGCTGTTTAATAGAGATGGTTTCCTGAAAAAAAAAAAAAAGCAAAAAAAGCAGCAGTTTCCTAAATTGATGCTTTCTGGCATGAAGTGCTTCAGTGAAAATTTAACCATTGGACCTACACATCCCTTTTTCCTGCCTTATTAGAAAAATGCTACTCATTGTACCATTTCCATGTTCTTCTTGTAGCTGACTAATAATGTGTACAAGAATATGAAAACCACCAACAGCAAAAAACCCACAGCCAAACAATGCTCTTGCAAGTATCTGTACAACTGTGAAATTTAAGGCTTGTCCATGCTTGTAGCTGGTTGACTTCAATCCCTTTACACTAGTGTGGTGCATGTCCACCAGCTAACTTGTGTTGTGAATCATATCAAGTGGTATACAGCATTGGAAGTGTTGAGGTGTTGGCTGAGTTAAATGAAACTGTGTGAGTATGAAGATATTCCCTACTAAAAACACTCTTTATGCATCCATATAGTCTTCCCAGGGATATCCTGCAAACATTTGTTGGGCTTCCTCCACTGTTTGCTTGTGTGACCACCCAGTGTCCAATGGTCATCATGACAAGATAACTTCTGTGTATAAATGATGGTGTGGAGAGGGATGTAAGCCCTGGATACTGTGCAATCAAACCTTTTACCTTTTGCATGAAGTTTGTCAGTCCAGAGCTAAGAGTTGGACTTTATTGTCCAAACAGGAGAAAACTTGTTAACAATGTTAGTATTAGTTTATATGGAACTGGAGAGACAAATGGTTAATGGAAACCATTAAATAAAATAGGGAAGAAGGATTCTGGATGGGCTGCCTCAATACTCAGGAGCTTCCGTGAGATGTGAAGGTTTCTGTCATTCAACTTTGTATCCTCTTTCTGCCTGCTGGATTTTTGGGCTACCACTGTTTTGCTTGCTTGGTCTGGCATAAATTTTCTATCTCATTTTTGTTCCCTCTAAATATGCAAGTACACAGTCAGCACTTGTTGTGTGGTGTCTCTCTACTAATATGCTCGTTGCTCTCTGTCTCTACCTATTCTCAAAAAAACTAGCTGACCAACATGGTGGCACTGCATGAGTTAAATAATAGAAAGCTTGAAGGAAAACCAGTTTTATTTTGTCAGCAGAGTCAGAAAAGCATTCACATTTTTCTGTCTCTCAGTTTCATTAGTGCCCTCAGCTTTGAGCCAACATGGGGCATTATAAGGTAATTTGGCCAAGTCATACTACACAAGACTTTCAAAGAAGAAAGATATTTTACGGTACTTTAAAAATTTTGGTCCTTTTTGGTCACTGCAAAATTCTGTTTATCTTGTACTATGCTGATTGTTGAAAGCTAGAAAAGAGAATTTAACCCGAAGGATTATTCATATCATGTAGAGGTAGCAATAGCAGTCCTGGTATAGCCCGGCAGAGTAGTTGACACAGTCTGTGATCCACGCTGCACTCCCTTTACTCTCCGAGGGCCCCTTAGCTATACTGGGTGCCAATGTATAACCTGTCCTGAGTGCCTGCAGCCCCCTCCTTGCTGTACTCCTTAGTGCAGCTCTGTTAGTGTGGGGGGTGTACATTCAATCCTAAGGTGGGGTTAGTAAGCCCAGCTGTGTAGGGGGGATATATTCAGTCATGTGATGAGGTATGTATATTTCTATGGGGGTCTCACCACGGGGTGCATGGTCATACATTGGCAGCACACTTGGTTCCAAAGAGGAGCCAAGGCTGTGGTAGATGGCCTTGATGTGTGTTGCAGCCACAGGGTTGGGCGTTATGAGACAATGGGTGAAGGGACTGCATGATTTGTGCTAGTGACAAATGTTGACAGAAGAAAGATAAAATCTAGAATTAATATTGTTCTCATTAAAATGTTTCCTTTGGTGCTAATTTTGCCTGCTGAGATATGCTATTCATATTTGAACTGCTGCGGTACGCAGAATTTAGTAGGATGAACAAAGTGTAATTTCTCAGCTTTTAAATAAAGCATCGATTTTTTAAAATAAAGTCAAGATTTTTTACTTCTCTTCCTTTTGAGACTCCCATATGCAATGACAGCATCGTGGTGGTGAAAGAGATGTCTTCTCCCTTTATACCTGTGTTCTGTTTGTAACAGTGAGACAAATTCACATTCTTTGTATTTTGCTTTATGAAACCACTTGCAAAACTGTTATCCAATACAAATTAAAGTATCAGTTGCTGATCCTGCATCTCAGTTTATCTACATTTCACAAAACTGAAATAAATCAGGGTGTGATAGACAGATCTTAGCAAATTTCTGCAATGACTTTATAACAATTTAATAATAGCAGAACTTCTTGGAATCACACACAGTATGGCTGTACACAAGTCTTATGAGGAGTGTCTGAGGGAGCTGGGATTGTTTAATCTGGAGAAGAGGAGGCTGAGGGGAGACCTTATCGCTCTCTACAACTACCTGAAAGCTGGTTGTAGCAAGGTGAGTGTCAGTCTCTTCTCCCAAGTTACAAGTGATAGGACAAGAGGAAACGGCCTCAAGTTGCACCAGGGTAGGTTTAGATTGGATATTAGGAAAAATTTCTTCACCAAAAGGGTTGTCAAGCATTGGAACAGGCTGCCCAGGGAAGTGATTGAGTACCTGGAGGTATTTGAAGATGTGTAGATGTGGTGCTTAGGGGCATGGTTTAGTGGTGGACTTGGCAGCGCTAAGTTAATGGTTGGATTTGATGATATTAAGGTCTTTCCAACCTAAATGATTCTATGACTCAATAGTGGGTAATGCAGACACAAGAATGTGTAATGTTTGCCCCAATCATGTTCTAGAAAGTTCTGTAATATAGTCCAAAATCCAGTATACATGGGGACAACTTTAGCAAACAGGTAGTTTAACTTTTCTTGCTGGTTTTCTCTGAAGGCTCAATAGTACTGATAAGTTTCAAAAGCCTTCTCAAATTTGCTTGTTGCTGGTAGACTGACTTTACATAGTAGGATTAACTGAGGACACTTACAAGAGCTGGAAAAGATTTTCTTTGGCTGTTTAGATTTTTCTTACTCTTGATTTAGTTTTAATCTAATCTCTTCTGGGCACCAAGCAGAGCTGAAAAGTGAGTGACTCTTTATCTAAATTGAAGTGATAGCAATTGATCAGGTTCTCATCATTTGTCTTTGCTGTCATTGGAGCTTCCTCTGTGATCTGCAGTTGACTGAGAGAAATGAAAACTTAATTGAATTCTTTAGCTTGCTAGATGTTTATTTTTAGATAGGTATGTTGAAGCATGGTGATGTAGGGCAGAGTTCTGTGTCTTACCATAAATATAAAAGCTTTATTGATTTAATTCAGCATAGGAACATACTTTACTTCCATGAAGAAATAGGATGAAACTTAGCTTAGTACCATGACTTGGGAGTTGGTCATGACTTACAGTAGAACAGAGAACTGGGTCATCCTCGTAAGGTTTCAGGTAGTGCTTATCACCCACCTTTTCATTTTGTTACTGAATCAAGGACTGCAAAGGTTTTTAAAGAATGCATTTTGCAAAAATATGCTGGTCCCACTGCCTCTGTGGAAACTAATAAAAACCTTGTAGAATCTTCAAAAAGTGTTCCAACATTTTATTTTTACTTCTGCTTGAGTTTCCCTCACATATAATTGACATTGATATGGACATTTTATTATACAGGTTTTGCACCATTCGAACAACAGCATCACTGTGCTGTAGACAAGCAGCAGAGAGAAATTCACCCTTGTCAAATGAAAATTATTTTCTTAAATGTTTGTAAGTAATAAAAAGCATGTAAAAGCATTTACCAGAAATGCTTCATTTTTGTGAGCTGCCAGAGTATTAGCTTAAACTGGAAAAGCAGAGATTTTAATTGCAATATGCTACCTGGACACTACAACAAAGGTTTCTGAGGTCTTATTACAGGTAGATATATTGTCAGTACCAACTCTTCTAGTCACTGTGCATTGATTCCACCAACACACGGGGAATTCTTCTAGTCCAAGTTAAATATTAACATAGTTTTCTGCTTGCAAGCTCTGTGCTGCTTTTTAGCAAAGAAAGTAAGCTGCTTGACCAAGGATTTGATCAAATGGGGGAGGAAGAAAAGCCAGATCACAAAAATAACACCTTAAACATTAGTTTAAGTGTGATTTTCTTTAGCTGGAGCAGGGCATAATTGCAACATTTTTTTCATTGGATAATTAGATTTCCAAATGTCATGACACTGAAACAGATTCAGGAGTTTGGGAGTACATATGATATTTATTGTGATAAATGTCCTTGAATTCTTCTTGCTAATTTGCCATATATTTGCAGAGCTGATCTAAGCATTAGAGCAAACATTGACAGCTCATGTTATTAGGAAGCATAGGAGAAAGGCCTAAAAATCAGCAAAGGCTGTTGAGTACCGTGAAGGTAAAAGCTTTTCTTCCCTCCCTACCACGTGTTGGTGGCTTTTCCCCTGTATTCAAGGGCAGAAAAAAATGTTGGCTCAGAGCAAGAGCCTTTTTTTGTTTGGATCTTTACCCATTGCTCCTTATTAATGATGCTCACTGAAGTTCACCATCAAAACACTTCGAAACATTTATTCACTCACAGTCTACAAATTACAAATAGCAGCTCAGCCTTCATGGGCCATTTTTAATACTCCAGAGGGGTAAAAATAGTTTCTATGAGCATTGGAATTTAAATGTTCCTAACACCAATCAAATGTTTCCAGCAGTCAGCAGTCAAGTAAACAACTCTTATTAAAGTTATGGGTACAACTGGAGTACATTTCATAGTAGGAAGGCAGGTTCTAGTGGGCAGTAGTTTCTTCTGCCCCCTGAGAGTCTTATTAACTCAAATCACTCATTAGTTGTACTGTCATTTACTCTGAATGAGTGCATGTAGTATGAAAGTTGCTGTGGATGGCACTGTCCCTTTCTAGTCTGAGGAGTTTATTGCTTTGATAATAGAAAATGAAATCATATGCACTGAGCTTAATAAAATGTTATAGATGCTGTCACTGCATGCTGAAATCTAAAGATATGTAATGACGTAGACCTGATTATGTCTCTGAGCATTCAAAGGGATATCTGTGGATTACTGTCATTAAGTATTCCTATTGCTTAATACGAAAACAACAATAATGAATAGCCTTAAACTTCAGCAGGAGGGAGAAAGCTTTTATTTTAAGAATAATCAGAAAGCTTTGCACTCTGGTGGTGAGAAATATGAATAGACAAATTTGTCCCTTCTAATTTTGAATTAATTTTCAGGTTAAGGGTTCAACCACTGAATCTGCTTTTTGTATGGAGGAGCTATGAAGGGAGGACTGGGGTAGAAAAGAGCAAAGAATGGCCTGCTTTCAGAAATAAAAGTATAGTGGAAGAACACAGTGACTTCACAGCAAAAATCTTCCATGTGTTCAAAATATTAAGTACCAACCTAAGGTAGCCTAGCTTTTTAATGGCTGGTAAGAATCAGTTTCAGTTATAAGAAAAATGGATCCCAAATTTAGATTTTTTTTTTTTGAATCCTCAAAAAAAGAGGATATTTGCCAAGTTTCAAACTCTACAAAGTCAACTCAGCCCTCATAGGAGCAATTATGCAACAGCAAAGGCTGCTGAGGGCTGTTTTGTAACCAGTATCACTGGAATATGCAAGACTCGACATGATGCTTATCTGTCAGGGGTGGTGTAGGATTAGTGAAATTATGCTGCAGGAAGCTTGGATTTAGATAGCTTTTGAAATCCCACAGACTGAAATTTTTCCTTACCCAGATGATTCTAGGAACACATTGTAAGAGCTCTTACATAATGGGATCAGCATTAAAAAGAAAATGTGTATATATTTTTCAAAATATTTTTAGTATTTTTGTCAATCTTTTATTCTTTCTTGCAAAAGAGGTTGATTTTTGCCAGCATGAATACATTTTATGTAAAGTGTCATATTAAAAGTGAAAAAGAGCAGAAAAATGACACGTGTACAGAGTTTAATTATGATTAACCTTTACTAATGACGGTTGGCTGTTTTCAGGTGACAACAACTCTTCGTAACCATTTTTCCATGAGAAGAATATGTGATCTGGAATTGATTACTTGAAGCCTTTTTGCACCAAAACAGAATAATCCAGTATCACATAAGGGATTATCTTGCATTTACTGAGAAACAAAGTATTTACAAAAACGTCTGTCCCTGAGACAGAACTTTTGGTAGGAAGTTTCATCCTCTATAGGACTCCATGTGGACCAAGGGCTCTTTGTTTTCTCAGCCATGATTAACATTCTTATGGGTCTGGTTGTAGCTTCTGGTCAATGGATGTATGAGGGCCATTGTCCTGTATTGAAAACATTGGCTTCAGTGGGGACAGTGCGTATATTAACCCAACATAGAATGTGGTCCAAGGAGCTTTTAATTTCTGGGGAGGTAAGATAAACTTCCGAACCTGATCAATTTGTGAAATTGTGAGTCTTAAAAACATTCTAGAATCATAGAATAATTTAGGTTAGAAGGGACCTTTAGCATTCATCTAGTCCAAACCCCTGGTCAAAGCAGGGTGAACATCACAGTTAGACCTTGTGGTGAGGAATGAACGAATACCAGAGCAGGTCATCGCCAGTATTGCAGAGGAAATATATGACCAATCCAAAATTGCCAGTGGGTCCCAGAAAGGCGAAATGGCTTTTGTGGATGCTGAGTTGATGGATACTCCTCAAACTTACTGAACACCACTTATGTTATCCACTTTTGTGCTTGCATACACTAGTAACATTTAATTTTGCCACTTCTTCCTGGAAATTCATTATTCTTCCGTTCACAATGCTATCTTATCCTTACTCTTCCAATTTTCATCAATTTTTGTATGATTTTCTTTGTTCATAATCTATGGATAGAACACCTGTGAAAATACTTACAGTTTTGTCTTTTTTTCAGTGGTCCATGTAGATTTCAGAAGTGTCAAGGAATCCCCTCCGATGACCACATGTTCTTTCTCTTTGAATGAACCAGCTCAGTGGCCTGTCCATACTAGTTTTGGGGTGAGCTGTCAAGCAGAGGTTGAATTATATGTGGAGCAACTGCAGTTTCTGTTGAAGCAAGAATATCCCATGAAGGACAAATTAACTTTGATTTTTGTCTCAAATAATTAAAAATACTAAATAAATTTTTCTCTTCCTCATTGCTCCAGACTCTTGTGAGACTGATACGACTACAATTTTTTAAGTATAACTTTATATATTTTGCTGAAGCATACAAATGAGAGTGTAGGTAACTCCTAACGATAAATGAGCACCTCCAGAGGGCAAGTCAGCTGACGAAGGCTGAGAGTCTGCAATACAGGATTTCTCTGTTAAGAACCATGTCCATCTTTATGTCTCCCTGACCTAGCAAACCATTTTGACCGAGGACTTGACTATATATTTAGCTAATCAAGAATAGCCACTCCAGAATTCTTTCTGAATAATTGTGTTATTTATTTATACATATTTATTCCAACTAAATCTCTCCACACTCTCAGTTATTCCTGGTTGTTCATAATAGCTGCTTAAAATTCATATGCTCTTTTAATACCAGTTGAAGCATAAACAGGCTCTAAGGGAGTCAATAATGTTAACATTAATCTTTTCCTGAAGTTACAATGCTTGCTAGTAGGTGTTTCAGGCAAAATGCTGTAACCTGGATTTATCACAGCTAATTCTAGCACTAGACTGAGGTATCACTGCTAAGGATATTCTGTTTTGTCCTCTCTCTTGCGTTTAAATGCCTGTGGATCAGGATTACCCAGAAAGCCAGTCAGCATGTCTAATGTATGGCTGTGTCTCTCTGTGATAGGTTTAATGGGCATGGTGATGTTGCGTTGATGGTTGGACATGATGATCTTAAAGATCTTTTCCAGCCATAATGGTTCTGTGAGATAGGAGGCTACTAATTTAAGCACCACAGTTAAATGCCAGTTTTCTGTGGGATGAATTAGGACCAGGGTCACTAAGATCTCCATCTGCAGAGAAGGTGGTGTTCAGACTTATGCTCTGATTGATGTATTTATGTAGCCTCTAGGACACCATGAAATTTTTCAGGTCTTCTAGTGTAGTTTTATTTTCTACAGTTCTCTTCATAATTTTTGAGAAAAAAATTACTGTCTAGTTTGAATATCGCTGAAGCAGTGATTTCTACCCTGCTTTCAATTTCATTGTAGTCTGGGCTCCACAATTCCATGATTTTTCAGTTCCGGTTAAACTTGTAGTTAGTATGTGGTATCTTGAATAAGGTGAGTGTGTGTAAGGAGAATGAAGGTACCTGTGAGAGAAAGTTCTTGTAGATATGCAGAGGATATGCCTAAGAAATGCAGCGGAAAGAGCTGAAGACACAGACAGGCAAGAGGAAACTCAAAGAGCTGGTTCAGGAGAGTAAAGAAGCAAATACAAAGTCAATGCCCCGAAGTTGATTGCTGTTTTACATAAATATGCTGGACAGTGAGTTGTGGTGGGATGGAAGTTGAAGCAGCAATTTCTTTTGATTCCATAACTAAATCTGACAGAATTTGCAAGCTGGAAACCTAATTCAAACAAAATGCTCTAACTTGGTATGAAGAATGAGTGATAGTCACCACTCAATGATAGTCATCTGGAGACTGCAGTTCCTATGCTGGCTCTGGAACACCATGGTGTAAGGTAATAGTGAACTGTGTCTTCTGAGGAAATCTGTTATCTTTTTCTATTAAATCCTTTTTTTAATCTGTGAGGATATAGCTCAAGGTGATGCCTTTCAAAGACAACCCTCACCCCACCTTCAAGTTCCCCACCTCCCCAATAAATAGGCATATGGCTTTCATCAGCAGCTCCAGTGCAATTTAAAAATCCAGTCATACTTATAATTTAGTGACCTTCTGTGTATTTTTACCTTCGAGGCTCAAGGAGAGAGCATCTTCATTACAAAATACGAAAACTGAGAGACCCATCTAAATAATCTATTGACCTTCTGGAAACAATCCAGAAGGTGAAAGCCATTCATTTCTACACACAAAGGGAAGATCTGAGGTGGGTGTGAACCAGAAGCATATCGTCAGGAAAGTGAACTTTCCTAGAGTGTAATGTATATTTACAGGAACCATTTGTTAAGTAATTTCAGACAGGCCCATTTGCATGTGATGCATCTGAGTGTGGTTGATTTACAGAAAGTCCTTAAATTAGTCAAGTAAATTCATCAGTGTAAATTTACCCACCCCAGTCTTGTTCCAATTTTCCCTCATGTGGAGAAGCTTTCCTATTACATTTAGTCTCACCACATATTCATGTGACATTTTCCTTCTTTATTTAGATAGAGCCAACAATGGTAGACACTTTGGTGAAACCCTGACCCATTGAAATTAGTGGGGAAACTTCCGTGGGTTTCCATGAGGATTTCACTCTTACAAAAGAACCTTTATGAGAAGAGCAAAATACATTTAAATTTCTGTTTTGTGTTAATCAGTGAATGTAGAAACTGTGACCATACTTAATTAGATCACATTCTCCATTACACTGTTTTCCTGTTATTTGACTTGTACTTAATTAAGGAATTACCATTTCTGGGTGCATCATTCTACGCGTGGAGCTTAAAATTCCCATATCACCTTGAGCTTATATTTTAATCAAAATGTAAATATTTCTTTGCATTTTAACCAGTTCCTAACCTCTGATGTTGATGGCAACAGACAGAGTTAATCTTTTAATTCTTTTCTATAAATTGTTAATCAAAATATAAAGAATAGCTATCTGGTATAAATCCCATGCAAAACAATTCTTGCCATGTTATGTTGAATGGATACTTGGATACTTTAAATTCTGATCTTCTGCTTTCTGTCTATAAACCAATTATTTAGTCTTTTAATTTTCCTTATCCAGTCTCAAAATTTTCCTTAGGGCAGCTTATATTTAATACTGTATGCACTAATCCATCAAGTGAAAAATTGTCAAAGGCTTTCTGAGAGTCTAGATATCCATTGCTGCTATAGTTTGTCTCAATGGCTATTGCCCCTAGAACCTTGAAGTTAATAAGATGTTTTGATGTAATTTGGTTCATAAATCCAATATGATCTGGTTTTATACATCTTTATGCAATTAATACATCTTTTATATCTTTAACACTTCTGCTACTGGCTTTTTTAGCCATTTCAGGTGGTGCTGAGGCCAAGGTAAAGCTACTGGAATTGAAGTATTCACCTATGTGAATCTCAGTGAGTTCTGGAGAACAATATTTTTTCCTCTATTTGGTTTTAGAGCACAGGTATATAACAGATTACTGTCAGAGAAAGGGTTCCCCCCTGATGAGCAAGGCTGGCAAACTGGTAAGAACAGATGAGGAGAAGGCTGAGGTACTCAGCAACTTCTTTGCTTCAGTGTTTACTGGCAGTGTCTCTCTCATCCGCTTCTCGAGGGGATGGACTGCGAGATGGGGACTGGAGGAGTGAAGTCCCTCCCCCACTGTAAGACAAGATCAGTTTTGTGACCACCTGAGGAACCTAAACATACATAAATCTATGGGACCTGACAGAGTCCTGAGGGAACTGGCTGATGTAGTTGCCAATATTTGAAAAGTCCTGGCAGTCAGGTGAAGTCCCTGGAGACTGGAAAAAGGAAAACATTGTACCCATTTTTAAAAAGGGTAGCAAGGAGGACCCTGGGAACTCCCAACCTGTCAGCCTCACCTCTGTGCCTGGGAAGATCATGGACTAGATCCTCCTAGAAGCTATGCTAAGGCACATGGAGGACAGGAAGGTGATTCAAGACAGCCAGTGTGGGTTCACCAAGGGCAAGTCCTGCCTGACCAACCTAGTGGCCTTCTGTGGTGGAGTGACCACATCAGTGGACAAGGGAAGAGCTACCGATGTGGTCTATCTGGACTTCTGTAAGGCCTTTGACATTGTCCCCCACAACATCCTTCTCTCTAAATTGGAGAGAGTTGGATTTGATGGGTGGGCTGTTGGGTGGATGAGGAACTGGTTGGATGGTCACATCCAGAGGGTAGCGATCAATGGATCAATGTCCAGATGGAGATTGGTGATGAATGGTGTCCCTCAGGGGTCTGTATTGGGACCAGTACTCTTTAATATCTTTATCAATGACATAGACAATGTTTGAAAATTTGCAAATGACACCAAGCTGAGTGGTGCGGTTGACACGCTTGAGGGATGGGATGCCACGGAGAGGGGCCTGGGCTGGAGAAGTCATCCCACGTGAACCTCATGAGGTTCAACAAGGCCAAGTGCAGGGTCCTGCACCTGGGTCAGTGCAACCTCCAGTGTCAATACAGGCTGGGGGATGAAGGGATGGAAAGCAGCCGTGTAGAGAAGGACTTGGGGGCACTGGTGGATGAAAAGCGGACATGAGCCGGAAATGTGTGCTTGCAGCCCAGAAGGCCAGCTGTATCCTGGGCTGCATCCAAAGCAGCGAGGCCAGCAGGTCGAGGGAGGGGATTCTGCCCCTCTGTTCTGCTCTGTTGAGACCCCACCTGGAGTCCTGTGTCCAGCTCTGGAGCCCTCAGCACAGGAAAGACATGGACCTGTTGGAGTGGGTCCACGGGAGGGTCACCCAAATGATCAGAGGGATGGAACACCTCTGCTGTGAGGACAGGCTGAGAGAGTTGAGGTTGTTCAGCCTGGAGAAGAGAAGGCTCCGGGGAAACTTTAATGCAGCCTTTCAATAATTGAAGGGGCTTATAAGAAGGTCAGGGACAGACTTTTTAGCAGGGCCTCTTGCGATAGGACAAGGGGTGATGGTTTTAAACTAAAAGAGGGTAGATTTAGACTAGAAGAAAAGAAAGACATTTTTTTACAGTGAGGGTAGTGAAACCCTGGCACAGGTTGCCCAGAGAGGTGGTAGATGCCCCATCCCTGGAAACGTTCAAAGTCAGGTTGGACGGGGCTCTGAGCAACCTGGTCTAGTTGAAGATGTCCCTGCTCATTGCAGAGTGGTTGGACTAGATGACCTTTGAAAGTCCCTTCCAACTCAAACTATTCTATGATTCTATGAGATTCTGTGAATGCTTGGTAACATATTAGCTTAGACTAAAGTTAAATAAAACACAATTGATTTTTTTTTTTTTGTTACCTATATGACTTTTTTTATCCTTAGCCTGATACATTCTTGCAGAGTCTATTAATGTATATTTTAACATATATAAAAATCAGTATGACTTACAGAAAGACAAATGAGGAAAATGTCACTAAAAAGCAGTAACAACTGCTTAGGGCTGGAGAGCAAGTGCAATCAGAACCAAGGGAGTATACCAAGACACTTCAAAAGGGCCTTAGCAGCTGAGAAAAGGGGTGCTAGACACAGTAGCTGCAGATGCCAAATTAGAAAGCTACCCAAAAGTAAGGGTAACTGTTATTCTTGTGTTTGTATGGATGCTTTTTCTTTCTTAAAAATTTTAGATGTGTGGGTGTGTGCTTTTTTTTATTCTTTTCTTTTTCTTTGGATAAGTTTTCTATAATCCAGCCATTCAACAGCCTCAAGAGTCAAGACGTCTGCCTTGGAGATGTACTCATGTTTTGATGAGCCTTAAAGCATCGTGATTTTTGACATAATGTTGAAATGAAATCTTTGATGCTTGACAGCTGCTGGCTGAATGGAATGCTCTTTCTTTTTCTTTTTTTTCTCCCTTTCAGCCTGATGTTTACTACACATAATGGGAATGTGCGTAATTTTAAAGAACAGTTTTAATTCCCTTTATCCAAAAAGCTTTCTGTAAAAGTGATAAATTCATAGGAGTTAACATCCTTTTGGTGAAGAATGCTGGCAATTTTAACAGCTGCATATGTATGTGTGTAAGAGCACAGGCTAGGGATAAAAGGCTGTGTGAAGTTTTGCACATGGTAGCAGAAAAATGCCATCAGCTGTAATGCTGGAATTGACATCATCATCTTGGAATCCCACTGTACATTAGAGAGGAGCTGCAGTTGCGAGGCTGTCAGGCTTCATAGAAACAGGAGCAAATGTCCCACAGAAGCAGTGGCAAATGCTGTTACAGTGCTACTAATGCAAGCTGTAGGGCCAGGTGGTATGGCTCCTATGGCTCACGCATAGGAGTGAGCAGCGCAGGAGTAGTCCCATTGTCACAGAATTACTGTGGCCATGGACACTCGAGGGAAGAAGTATGGTCATGTAGCATAGGGGTGGACAACTCACACTGGCAGTAATGGCTGCCATCTCTAATCTGTGCAGTGATCGCAGATCCAGTTACGACGGGTAGTTTACGCTAATGCTATGACAGCCCTGAGGGCAATTTCTGTGCAGCATTTGATTTTGTGTTTTTTAAAGGTGGCATCTGCCCAGCTGCTCTTCACCAGCGATAACCACTTTTCACTTGAGCTAAAGAACAGTGACCATGCAGAAGGAATAAGAAGCCAATGTTCAAGACTCTGGAAAAACCAAACATGAACTAAAACCAACGGGATAGGAAACCTCAGAGGGAGTGCTTGCCAGTTCATCTGATTTGGAGGTGTCAAGGATGAGGGACATCAGTGAACAGAAAGTTAAATGAATAAAGAGAAGCAGGGAACGTGGAGATGTTTGCAGAGCTTAGATGTACAGTACTTAATGGTAGGGTAGACTTGGATTTCAAAATAATTATATTCACCTCTGATACTGTTTTTTTTTCTGTTTATTCAGTAAAACAGGACTTTGTGTACATTCTTTCCTCCTCCACATAGAAGCAAGTGATCAAGGCCCCAACTACTGGAAAACTCTGAGTCAAATGGGAAACAAACTTTCTTTAATTTAATCAAGCCTCAATACTTATGGCAGATTTTTAAACATGCCCAGGCCTCATCACTACCTTTGGGATCACTCCTGTGAGGTGCTGAAAACTCCGGCCCGGAGCCAGCAGCACGATAGATTGTGTGAGAGGTTTCAAGTGTGCAAATAGCCCCATGACTTCAGTGGGACCATTTATGTGCTTAAATTAAACATGTGCCGAAGTGCTTCACTGCTGCAGAGCCAAAATGCCTGATTTCTTGTAGGACTGAGTCCTTGGAAATCTAATTAATACATTTCGGTGCCAAAACTATCACAAAGTTCTTTTGAAAGTCTGTCCGCTGACTTAAGTGTCTAAATACTGAATGCTGAGTTTTCCTGAAAATCTACCCTTTGAATATCAACCACGGGAATTTTTACTGATAGCCAGTTTAGCAGAAACATGCGGTCAGTATTTTTATTCCAATCCCACATGCCCTTTACGCATCCTAAAGTGTGGGATTTAATACAAACTAAATAACACATGGACTACTGTAGCTGTTTATGTATTTTGTTGTTTTTAGGCATACAAACGCAGGTCCGTTCCAAACAATGTAAGATCTAATGTTTAATTAAATTAAAATACCATATATTTATGAAAATGAAGTTGCCTTTGATTTTTAAAATTAGTCTTTCCAGAATGTCTCAAAATCAATTCGCAGTAGTAGTCATTGCGATACATATTACATCATGCTTATTTTCATGCGTGTAGGGCCTCGGATCTGGTGCTAAACAGGTATTAGCCTTTGCTCTACTTGCATTTAGGAAACACTATACTGCTAACTGCTATTTTATGGATGTGGCTAAGGCTGTATTTATCTATGCAAGGTTTACTAGTTGTGTTATGCTTACAAATTTCCATAATTAAGACTGAAAATTCCCATGATTACAGCTGCAAATTAGAACCATTTTGCCAGAGCTTATTTTGACTGTTGAATTAATGAAGAAGGGATTTTTCTGTTGGGGTGATACACCTTTGGTTACACCAGGATTTTTATTGGTCTACCATAATTCTTTCCTACTTTTAATGAAGCTATGGCAGTGAAAGTTTCAGCTGCAGGCAAGTCTTCTGTTTTGTTAGTTTTCTTGAGATTCTAGTTGCTACCTTGTAAAATAACCAGCCATTGAGGACTTTCTTGGAAGTTGAATATGAAGCTACATTTAACTTGACCATCCTTACATATGTAGTCAAGATATGAGCACGATTGAATAACTTTATGTCTGTTTTATATAAAAAATCAGGAAATCATAGTAGTATGCAGCAAAATCAAGATTAAAAACAAGCAGTTTAAATAATTCTTGTTTTTTCTACATGAAAAATATTGCCCCATAGTATGAAAGATGTTTATGAACTTCATTCATCAGCAACCTATGATTCATGGTTTGTGACAGCCTTGTACCTACAGAGGTTGACTCAGTGGCATAGGATTTTTTCTAATGCATCAGAAGCAGTTCCAGCTTGCAATTTTGTCACTAGAAAGTACCGTCTTTTGTATTTTCTAGAAAGTTTTCCTCTATTAGTGATGAGTCAAAAATCAAAAAAGGAGAAGTGATATCTGAATAAATCCTCAACATGGCACACAGTGTAGTTCAAGATGTTACTACTTGTCAGGCTGAAGAGATCAAGACAAATTCAAAGTTTGCATCCTGTGGAAGGGAAAAAACCCCCACTTTTGAATATTTAACTTCAAAAAGGGGAAACACATAAAAATGAGAAACCTTCTTGAAAAGAAATTTAAAAGAGCAGCCAACAGGGTAAAATGATTAAAGACCCTACATTAGAGGCTCACAGTAAAAGTGTACCACCTGTCAAAGAAAAAAATTAAAAAAGAACCTTTTCCTAAAACCAGCTTGGCCAGCAGTACAGCAACAAGATACTGCTCAGAAGTGCAAATGACAGATCAGCAGGACAAGATGAATTGTGTCCCAGGATTCACAGTGCCATTGCGGGAGTTCTAGAAGAACTTAAATATGGAATTGTTAAATTATTAGGTACAATGTGGAATTTATGTTCTAATCAGCCTCATTATTAAAAAAATGAATGTGTTAAAATGTGTTGCCTTCTTATGGAGTAATAACTAGTTAAAGATTAAAAACAGGGGTTAGAAAAAATTATGGGCTTTCATAAGGGATTTGTCAGTGTGTTCTCCCATACAGTCTACAGTATAACTTGAACTACTCAACATATTTATAAATAATTTAATAAAAATTTATGATGAGCTGCTAAACATAAAGGAGTGGGTGGATATAGCTTTTGGGTCAGGCTGTCCCTAAACTGCAAGTTGCCAAACCTGGAAGGATACCATAGAAGAAATTCTTGTTTTGTTTCTATAGTCTTTACTTAAGTATTCTGTACTGTCCACCTTCTGGTACAAGGTAGACTTTCAGTCCAATCTTTTTTGGTCAATTTTATATTCTTATGAGTCAAGTGTGGTCTTGCCTATTTTCTTCATTTGTAAGGCTACTGAAATGGGGTAAAAAAGCCTGGTACTTGCAGTGATTGTTTCAGTCTGGACTCTGTGGAGACTGTGTAGAAGGTTTGTTACTTTTACTAATGAATTTACAGAACTTTTTCTCTGGCAGTGGCTGCTGAACCTGTCTATTCACTGTCCATTATTTCCTCTGTCACTCAGAGCTCACCAACTTTGCTGTATTTCAGGCTGATATCTCTAAAATTTATTTCTTAGGAAGTTCTTTTCATAGATTAGTTTAGGCCTGAAAAAAATACATTTTTTTCACACATCTAGTATTTCCAAGAATTGATCCTGATTTCTTCCTGAGTGAGAGAGGCAAATGGGCCTGCTATCTTTAAACATTTCCTATCTTCTTACACTTCTATATTTTCCTGAAAAAAATCATTATAAATATGGCAATTAAAAGCTTGCCTGATGATTCAGTTCAGCAAACCATGCCTATCTCAAACACTACAGACATATGCACTACTGATTCTCTATTTAAAAACTGGCCATGTAAATTTAATTTAAAGGCTCTGAGGCCTTGCAGTGTTGCTGAATAAACATCTCACGGTAATAATATGTTCCATACATGAGTGCCAGTTCTCACTTAATTCCACTTCAGGATATCAAGAATCACAAACACCTTCTTCACAGTTAATTGCTGTCTTTAATTGGTTTGCTCAAGTAATACAATACTTTGGATTGTAATAGAGACCAAAAGGTCTCAAACCGTTCATTCCCCAGAGCAAGCCAACAAATGCAGAAGATGCTCAAACGTGTCGAATATCCATTATGAAGAGCAGCTAGTTTTTTTGCCATGTTTTGATAACAATTTGCTGACATGAAGATTGACTATGATGTAGCGCTTTTGAAATCCTGCTGTACTGTGAATTCTTCAGTTTGCGTGAGGGAAATACCTAATGGTAGCAGACTGCTATTTTGGACAACATAAAATGACCTTCTGTAAGCATCTTAAATGAAATGCTGGCTGAATTATCATGAGATTAATTACCATTCTGAATAATTTTCTGCTGTGCCTGCCACTTGGTACCTAGCAGCCGGAGCAGACATGGTGTTCCTTGGTGACCCGTCTTGCGGTGCATGCATGTGCGTCCTCTGAATGTTAGCAAAGCAAACACTTAAGGCAGGAACTCATCATCCCTTGGCAGTAATTTCAGTGGGTAAGCTCATAAGCCCATCTCCTCTGAAAAATATCCAAATCTCAGGGTGCTGGTACTGCTGAAATTGGACCTGTTTAATATTAAAGACCTCTATTTAGCCTAAAGTCAACAGGAGCTAGGCTTTTGCCTTTCTGCTTCCATCTGACCAGGTCAAAACTTTCCATATATATGAGCTGTCTGATTTTTTTCTTCCTAAACAGAAAAATCTATAGCTTCATAAAAATACCATAACTTAAAATTTCATTGTCTCTGCGTATCCTTCAATATCAGTTATCTAATCCTTAATTGGGAGATTCTTCATAAAGGAAACTTTAAATTAAGCAAAACGTAGTTGCCCCAGATGACCTGAATCTTGTGAAGATTCATCATGAAACAACAAGTTTGGCAACTTATTTTTCCTTGCTGACTGTATTTCTTTGCTGTTCTTTGATATCTACTTTCAAGATTTCTGTTACAGCCGGAGTACACAGTAGATATGATGTAAAAGAAAACTGTCTATCAGCTCCAGAGATAAGCCATAATGGCACAGATAATCCTCTTGGTAAGCAATGATTTCTTGAGATGATAATTCATGTGAAGTTTGTGTATGGTGCGTGTATTTAACCAACAGGACCGAACATTTACAGATTAAAGAGGGTATGTGGATTTTGCTTACAGATGCTGAGTGTTTTTCCTTTCTGTTCCTTTGGAAGAATGCACTAAAATCTCCCTTTTCCCCAAGTTTGATACACCGAACATATTCATACCTTATTTCTGCCAATCTGAATGCCTAAAGAATTCTTTGAAAACGTCTCATTCACTTTGGCCCTGAAGGTTTCTCTGGAATTCATCAAGTGCGCTGACTATCTGCATTGCCCAGTCACTTGCAAAAATTTAGCTCACTGTCATCTCTTCAATTCAGCAACCTAGAATGTTGCAGCATAACTTTGGGAAACAGCAGCATTGAATTGGATATGCAAGCTGCAGACTGTAATATTAAAAATGTGTTCTCCTACTGTGGCCTAATTTGCCTTTTTCTTTTTATGCTGATAATGTATCTGAACCCACACTGTGAGCAGTGTGTAATAAGTTTCTAGGCTTTTGGCATCTGTTATGGACAAACTGTGGATTCTTTGCAGCTTCAAACAGCAAATGAAATGACAAGATCGATGGAATTCGTGTCTAGATGTGTGACATGGAAATGAGCCTAAACAAATGTAATTTTGCAGCAGGAGCACTTAAATTGTGTTGAGGCTAAAAAACCAGATCTCCCTTATCACATGAATTAATTAACTGCAAAACATTTATTTTTCCCGTTGTTACACGAAGTGAGGAGCTGGGGGTTTGAATCCTGTAATTCAGCATATAAAACTGCTGTCAGAACCTCTGGTGCAGGAAGCCCTGAAACGGCAGGATGCTGGAAGTGTAACCAGGGGAAGGACCACTGCGTGCCTGCCTTGCTCTGGTACTTTTCCTGTGGCATCTGTTACTGGCCGCTGTCAGAGCCAGGATGTCCAACGAGATGGACTTTTGGTCCGACCGGCTATGGCTGCTCTTATGTAAGAATATATGTCATCATGGGTGGTTTTGATCTCCCGCCCCTTCCAGGGCTGGATCTTGACTGAGAATGAATGAAACTGTGACTGGAGTTAATTTTAAAACACTGTTATTCAGATTTGGAGTAATTTCAAGGAATGTTGCGCTGTCCAAAAATATAAAAATCCACTGGATATACAGTCCTAGTCAGAAGTAGTAAATTATATATGTTTGCATACTCAAAAAGGATTTGGAGTAACAGAGAAATTGTTACCTTGTGATTCAGCAACACGAAATACCTTGATGGGTGTTATATTTGTCTAAACCCTTCCAGCATAGCCTGATATGCGTGTGCCTCAGTTTTACAGTAGTAATCTGGAAATAAACACATTCTCTCATTCTCCTTGTCTGTTTTTTTTAAAAAATAGTATATTCCTTGTAGCAATATCCCGCAGCATATATGGCTGAAGTACCTAACACAAGGAGTCCCAAGTATATTTGGGGTCTTCAGATGTGGCTGCATCGCACACATGACCGATACTTTAAGCTCCAGGTGGTAGGAGCCAGTTTTGCTGAGAGGTTATGCAGCCTGCTTGAGATGCACCTTCTCTTCCCAGGTCATAGATGTTTATGTAAGGCACTACATGTGCGAGTTAGTGTTTTGCTAGCAATGGAACAAATAATTTATTCTTTTGTTTAAATAATACACCCTTTTTCATGAATCTCTACTGTTAGGGAAGTAGACTTGGCCCTGGATTATTGTCTGAGTATACAAGAAAAGACGCCTGAATTTGACACTGTCAAGTCGCCTTCTGCAAGCCCACAGCCAAGGAGAACTGCCCTGGAAGGGGCCAAGTGAATTCAGATTTGACTGTAAGAGGGCATGGTCAAGTGCTACTTTAACTGTGGCTATTCACATTGTGGCGAGCAAAAAGTGGAAAAAAGGAGAGAATACCATTGTACTTGTTGAGCCAGTGGCTAAGCTGTGTCCAGTCTCTGGTTTTAGACTGGATAGTGTTTGGACAGAAGCAAGATACCTTGGGCAGCTGATGTCAAATAAGGGAACCTTCCACTGTGAGCACCTATGTTTATTGGTATAGACCTTTCAGATGTTCAGAACAAAATTAGAGCAGTGTAACTTCTCATGCAGATGACTGGGCTGTCCTTTGATTAGCGCCTGAGAACTATCAGCTATAATTAAAAATATAAATAATAGTATGGCATGGTTTATTTGCTGTGAGAAAAGTTTCTTATCCCATGCATTTTGGTACTGCTGGGCTGGCCGAAATAGGTGCAGTTCTCCTTCAAATGCCCTGTGGATAGCATGATCTAAAGGTGGAAGGTAAACAGGGAGCTAAATCTATTCTGCAATACACAGACCAAAAAAGGAGAGAATGTTGCAAAGGAAGCACAAAGTCTGAGAAAGTCTTGATTTCATTTCCATATATGTTTGTTCTAAAGATACAGCAAGTACCAATATGAGAAAGCTATTAAAATAATCCCGTTTCTCCCCCTTTTCTGGAATTTTGCTGATTACAACTCCTTCTATAACAGTTTGGGGTTTTTTTTCCCTTTGAGTGCTATTATTCTGTGCAGTTGTATGAGCCTGTATTTAAAACTAATGCAAAGGGGAAAAGAAAATCCTGCAGTCTCAGGAGCACATATCTGGAGGGCCACAATTTCTGCTGAAATGAAGTTGTTAATGGAATTAGAATCACAGTGACATACTGTGAAAGGCTTCTTTTTATTACACCCCTAAGATTTATGAAGGAAATGGTCCAGACTCCTACAAATTCTTGTGAATAGTGAGGAATACGTATGTTAGCATGCCAGATGACATATATATGTTATATATGCCAGATTAGAGCAGATGAAGTTTTAGTGTAGATTTCAGCTGAGATGGCCTTCTTGAGGATTTCACTGTCTTTCTGATATTTTTAAAAACCTGTTTTATTGATCAAATGCTTGAGAGAAAGAGATTAAACTCATTCAGTCTGAATTAGTTTTATCTGAATCTTTAACAGACTTTTAGAGAGCTGTAGGAGAGTAATCTTTGTCTAGAGCAAATGAGGGACATGAATTTACTCAATTGTCTGAACTTCTCCCTTCTGTTGTTCATTTCAAGTCCTTCTACTTAAAGCCAATACGATTTAGAAAAGTTATGAAATGTCATAAATGTTTATCTTTTTTTTTTTTTTCTTTAAAGTGAATTTAGACTTTGGGCAAAATATGAGGCTAAAAACTGAGTCCGGTGCTACTGTCATTAGTGTCCATGCAGGTGTTGGTGTGGTAACGATTTGCCTGGACACCAATTAAAAGTGACCTTCTCTATGGAATTTGGGTAAACTGACTGACCAACGGATAGGAAAAGAAACTATTTTATTGCACTTATTCCAGCATAGCATCCTATCTAGGGATTCTGTTATAGAATAAAATATGTTAGCGTATGAGCAAAATTGTTACTTTACAATGCAGTCTTCTTTTGTTGTTCCAGGATATTGTGTCTGCAGAGGAAGGTATTCTGGAACAGGGATGACAAAATATGTTGATCTGAATCTTCATGTGGTCAGGATGTTAAGGTTAAAGGGGTTAGTTCATCCCTGTTCTGCCTTTATACTGAGATTTCCTATATGAGTGCCAAGTCTGATAGGGTGGCAATAACAGAGTCAAATTAGGATGTGAAAGAGAATGATTCCTCACTGCCTGTAGCTGAGACTATACTGTTGGGAAAGGGTTATTTGTTTCTTCATTTGGTTCTTCGTTACAAAAAGAGAGAAGAAAAATAAGGAATCCAAGTGTTTAAAAATTCACTCCTGAGCATTGATCGCTATTCTGTCTTTCTGAGTTTTTCTGAAAATGAAGCCCATATCTATCTTAAGCACTTTCATTTTTATGTAAGGTCATTACAATTAGATTACTAAATTAGGTGTTGTATTGCTAGTTGAAAATGACATTTTTTTGTTGTTCAGGATGAGATCATAGAATCATAGAATCGTAGAATAGTTTGGGTTGGAAAGGACCTTTGAAGGTCACCTAGTCCAACCTCTTGCAATAAGCTTTGACATCTTCGACTAGATCAGGTTGCTCAGAGCCCCGTCCAACCTGACCTTGAACGTTTCCAGGGATGGGCATCTACTACCTCTCTGGGCAAGATGTGTTGAAGCCTTCTCTTTTTGTTCTAGCTTGGAGCAAAACTTGAAGTTTTCCATGAGAAATTTAATTTTTAAAATGTTGAATAGTTGTAACGTGACATTTAATTGTTAGTATTTAAGCATGCTACATATCAGTATTTTAAGGCAAAGGTATAAAAGAAATGAAGTGATGAACTAGAAATAAAATGCAAATTAAAAAAATACAACAGAAATTGTTCATTAGAAACTATCATATATAAGATTTAATTGAAATTGATGAAAACTTTGGGTTTTGTTAAAATTGCTTTTTACAGAGAAAAGTACCTGTTCAAATTATCTTTGATCTAAAATGTTCTTAGATCAATATGTTAGATATTTCAAACATGAAGTTAAAAGATTGTTGCCTGCTATTAGGTGCCCTGTTTTGAAAACTGGGCTTCCATTAACATCAATGAGGATTAAAAGTGAAACAATACATAGCCATCATTAGTCATCATTATCTGATGATCCCTGTAGCCTGAAGATCAAGCATTTGATTCAAAAAGAAGTCACTTCTTCACATTAAGGAACACCAACAGCAAACTGTATCAATTCCAGGTGTAATGTGTTTGAATAAAAAATTTAAAGTCCAAATTGCCTATACAGTTGTGCAAATACACAGCTGAACTTTTGTATACAGTATATATGATAGATCTCTAGGGCATATCTTTGCAGTGGGGTTGTGGGATGGAGATGGTGGGTTCTAGTTCATTCAGTCCTGAGGAAACTTCTGTGGATATGAAAGAAGAACTCAGTCTACCAGATACAGGATTTGCATCTTGATGTTGCAATCCCTTTTCCTGAGATCTGATGTCTGGAACAGCCATCAGGCTGATATTTGTGGTTAGAAGAAGAAAAAAAAAAAGGCTTTAGTGGGATTTACATGTGATATTTTAAAAACAGTGAGAAGGACTAGTATGACTAGTAGTAAATTGTGATGAGGCTGTGGAGGGAGAGATCGAGACTGTGGAGGGAAAGGGAAGAAAGGAAGCTTCAGAGATTAGATAAGAAGCCATAATTTTCAGGGCATACTTGATTCGAACCTCAAAAAACATTGTGGTTCATATATCATTGGATTTTGACCTGTGCTGGAAATTCTTTTTAGCAGAAATACTGTAATGAATTGGCAAAACCCATATACATTTTATTTGAAACCTTTTGTCTTTATGCCAACGTAAGCAAGAGAAATACTTTTACCATAAGCCTTTAGCTTTCCTATAACCTATGATTTTTGTTTGACTCTTAAGACACTTAAGCAGTGGGTTATGGTTTTTTTGTTGCCCCCCCCCCCCCCCCCCCCCAGTTTTGGGGGTTTATCTTGTAATGTGTGGGGGAATATCCCACTGGCCAATTGCTGTCTGCACATCTTTAGGTCTCTCACATTCAATAGTCATAACATATCAATGGGCAGCATTGAACATTAAAATGCATGAAGCTGAATTTGACTCTTCAACCCCCAAATGGCCCCATAGGCAGAAACCTCCCTGAAAGAACTATCATTTAGAATGTAACTAGCAAATAATATGTATTTTAGGTTCAAAGCATAGCGGCGTTTAAAGTTTGAATCGTAATCGTAAGTGAACAAGTATCAAAAACAGTGGTGGAATGAAGCCAAGAATTTATCAGGTTTTCAAAACACCATTTACAGGAGGCATTTTTGATTTTTCTTTGGTTACACATCCATAGATATTGTGCAGGCGGCATACTGAATCACGACAGAAAGATCTTTGGTGTATGAGGTAGTGGGTTTTCAAGTTTTTCCTTTGCTGCTGTTTAATCTGGAATCGGTCGCTATTCCCATTCATTTCAATTGTCTGCCATGAGTTTAGAGGTTTTATGTTGGTATACTTGGCATACTTCCATTTTATCCTTCCTTGCCATGTTAGAAATGGGCTCGGGATCAGACATTGCGAAGGACATGCATTTGCAATCATTCTTTTGAAAACGGGCCTATCCCCAGAAGCACACATCTGCTTCTCCGTGCTGCTTCGCAGCCCAGCGTGCTTGTCATAGGTGCAATCTTTCAGTGCCTGGTAATAGCGGGTGAACCGATAGTGAGGAACTCTCTAGCTTCACTTTCATAGATGTTTTTAGGCTATTTATGAAGGCCAAAGGATTGAAAACTGATTCTGGAGCATGCAGAATCTTTGCCTGACTGCCGCTATCCGACATCAGGAGCATTTGGATATTGCAGAAGAAAGAGGGCTTTCTCTCTAAGTTTTTGTTTGAGACCTTTCTGGTCAACTGAAGTGTCTGCCTTCTTTGTGTATTGACTAACGTAATTTTTCTTCACAAATCAAATACACCGTACCTGGAGAGACCTCCTGCCAGGCATGCTGCCATGTGTTGTTCTTGCAGTGGATCAGGGAGGAGATACTTCACTTCAGAAGACAATTCTTCAGTCACACTCTTGATTTTGGTTGGTCCTGCTAGCACCGAGGAATACGCTGCTTTGTGACACAGGGCTGGTGTTTTCCCTAATGGTTCTGCAGGTGTGTGGCTGTTTTAGTACGATATATTCCAGTCTCTGCATTTTGTTACTCTGGGCGTGTAGAGACATAGCATGAGCTTTTCCATTTTGTGTTTTTGACATCATGAGGTGTGAAAGTGCATGCAATGTATGATCTACCACATGCCAGCCTCTCATACTTTAAAAAATAGTCACCAACTTTCAGAAATAAGTCAATAAACTCTTTTTCTACCACTTTGGCATACCTCACAAGCATGACCTAATTCTATTAATGTACATTCTCCTGAATCTCACTGCACTTTTCTGCTTGAAAAGTGGGCCTCAAAGAGATGGGAAATATATCTGTAAAGTTCCTCAAGTTCTGCCGTGTGACCCTGTGAAAGTGAAGCAGAACTTGGCTTGTCGTGACTATTTTCCTAGTAATAGTATAGAGCACATTTAAAGGAAACCAAAATCTTCTGCTTGAGTAAATTTTGTTTTGCTGATGAAATCTGTGCTGCTTAAAGTGGAAACCCTCTTTGGTAACTGAACAAAGCCACCAGGTATGTTATCTGACTTGACAGTCTGGTGTTTGATTAATCAAACTGTTAATTTGATTTTAAATGACTGATGCTCTTTTAGTATGTCTAACTTAAGTGCCTGTTTATAATTATGGTACTGAATCAAAGGCTTTTCCCAACCATTGTACAGATTGGTTCGAAAAGATGTGTTTTGATATTAGTAGTCATAAAAAGCTAGCATTGGTGTTTACTTTAAAGCACAGATATGTTCAAAGAAACACATAGTTAAAGTGATAAAGCAGTGCCCTCACACTTTTTATCTGAAAAAGGAATGCAAAGGTGCAATTTTTAATAAGTTATATAAACAGCACACTTTATCTTCTAAAGAGGTAACCCGTTTGGGGGCATTCATAGCAGTTTTTTTGGTGGGCACTTAGCTTTGTGCAATGAAGCTATGTTCACGTAAAACTTTTGTAAAACTGCTGGAGGTAGGGGATTTAATCTTGTGTGCAGCCGTTTGCATCTGGTAATTTGCTGGGAATTTGTAAATTCCCAGTGAACTTGGAAACTAGGTAATGGTATCCTGTAGCATATAATAACTCTGTGTGCTGTGGTGTATTTTCAAGTGGATTGTAGTGAATGTTCAGAAATTAGGATATCTGAATGTTTGAATGTTGGTGAAGGTCATGGTACATGGGTAAGGTCCTAATCCTATAAAGACAGCTAAGCACATGTTTCGCTGAAGTCATCTGTGTAGTCCCATTTGGCCTGGCAGCTACATGAACTCTTAAATACAAATCAGATCTATCAATTTCTGCAGGCTGCATGCATGATTTCAAGGTGTATATCTATAACTGCAGGAGAGTGACTGCATTTGGAAAAGAACCCACTAATTTCTGCAAAAACACTCTTCTAAAATAGTTTAAATTATGTCTAATCACTAATGTGGTAAATTCAATGTCTAGTAAATGTACAAAATACTTTAAAAGTATCAGTCTTGGTACAGCAAAGAAAAAATGTCTGGAGGCATTATTTTTGCCTATTTTTAAACTCTACACGTGTCAGATAATACATTATCATCCCTAGTTTTCCTCAAGAGCTGCTTGAATATCTCAGGGGTATATATTGCAATACTATATGGCAGAAAATCCAATCCCTTAACAATGACATTATTTTTTCCAAGTGCGTTGTTGGGCATTGTAGTTAAGTGGGTGTTTAAAAAAATATTCTAAATTTAAAAGAAGTTTTCCATGCCTCCTTTTTTGCTTTCCCAGCTACATACAGTTTTAAGATGCTTGATTTTCAGAGGGAAGATACTCAGCAGTTTCTGGAAATAAATCCCCACAAAAGCGATTCAGGCATCGTAACAGCCAAAATCATTAGTCATTCTTGAAAATCTTGGCTAAAAGACACTAGACAACACAATTGCTATTTCTGTAAGGTTTTCTGTTTTCTGTTTCTTTTTTCTCACATCATAATTTCATAAATTTTTCAGCCACTGCAGCCTTTCCAGAGTACAGACTTGAATTTTGACTGTAAAACCAAGCTAAACCGCCTTCTTGATTCTTCCCTTTATTTTTTCATTTATCGTACAGAGAAGTATGAAGGGATGAGAAATCATTGTTTTTACCTTAGCAAGGCATCTTTTGGGAAAAAAAAATATTCTCTCAAGGAAAGGAGCATGGGGAAATATAGCTTTTTCTCTCCCCCACCCCATCTGAAACCTAGACAGCTGAAAATTCTCATTTAGCATTCTTAAATGACCCTTACTTTGTTAGCATGTCACTAGCCTAGTGGTTTTTTTTTTTTTCCTGGTTTATTGAAAGAATACTGGACTTGGCTGAGTTGATGAAGCTTGGAATGGGGTTCTGCAAAGCTGTGTCCCTTGACTGTGGTAAAGCGTATCCTGAGAAGAAGTTACATAAATACTTGCATCTGATGCTTTTTTCTGTTTCACAGCTCTGTGTTCTTCCCATGTCAAATTCACAAGCAGGTTATTTAAGGAGCAGAGTACTTTTGTGAGAACTGTGTATCCTGGCTGTCCTCTGGACTCCAGAGCGGACTGACTCCTGGGTTGTGGATGCAGAGACTTACGCTGGGCTCTGTTTTACTTTTTCCGTCTGTGTTAAAAAACACTGCAGGTTTGCAGCAGGGAGCCATGTCGTTGTTTGTTGTACTCCACCTTAGACTGTTGAAGGTCCTTCCTTCAATGCAATGACATAGAAATGGGATGAACTTGAAGTTCAAGAAAGGTAGCTGGCAATGTCTACCAGGAACACTGAACGCAGTCTAAGGCAGTGGCAATGGTTATGGTTCCCTGAAGCCACGGCACCAGTGAGAATGGTATTTTTCATAGGTTGCCAGATGCCTGCAGGGTCAAGTGAAAGACAAGAGCATCTGTCCTATGTGTTTCTTGGGTTTGTGAGTAGAAATGTTTTTTGAGAATGAAGAGAAAAAAGGAAAACTTTTACTGCAGGAACCCTAGGGACTGGGGCCAGAATTAATTTCAACTAATTGTAATCCCCAGCTGAGGTAAGGAGCCCTGTTCTATAGCCCATGAGAAGACGCAGTTTTAGAGGAGCAACAATGAATTACCCTTTAAAGCTGTCTCTCAGCACCAACTTATATAGGCAACCTTTGTTGACGGAGCTTCTAATTAGGCACCCCAGAGAAACTCCTGCAGTTAGTGGGATGAATTTGGATTTCAGTGAAATAAAACTTCCTCAGTTTTCTCTCCTGTACATAGCAAAAAATTACATAGAAGAACATAGAAGCATTTAAATTTAACAGAAAGGTGCATTTTTAATCTGGAGAGTTGATCGCTAAAACTTATGTTGATAAGTACCTGGCCTTGCTTGGCGAAGGAGATGAGTCAAAGCACAGAACTATTTTTTTCTCCATCTGATTTTCATTTGTTTTACTTTACTACTTTTGAGCATATTTTTACAGTCTGAAGTTAGAAATTTCCATTTATATATCATAGTTGATGAATGTATCGTATTTGATGATGCTCTGCAGAAATATTGTTTGATTTGGATGACTCCCTTAAGGAGAAATAGAAGTAATGGTACTATTTACCTGCACTGGCAGCTGTAAAGTTCTGAAAAAAATGAGGAGTATTTAATAGACAATAATAATGCATAAGTATAAACATTCTTTTATAACAAGAAAAGAATGGGCTTTTTTCAGCAGCCTAAAATTTGACATTAGGTTTTGGATATACTTCACTCACTCTCAATCTTGTTCTATCTAAACTTAAATTTATATTGTGAAGAGCTTAATTATACTTTATTCTTTTCATTTGCATGTTTTACATGGATCTCTTGATAGGCTTGCACAAGGGCAAGAACTAGATTATTTTCAAATCAGATAAAATGCTGCAACGTGGCGGAATAGTTCTGTATAGAGGATTTAATATTCTTAAAAAATGTAACTACCATTCATTTAAAGAAGTCTGTGCAAGTTACCCAGATTAATTCTTGGAGCCTGGAATAGCCGTTTCCTTGCAGACAGTGCTGTCCACTCTTCTCTAGCAGTGACCTCCCAAAGACATTCCTTCACGAAGAAGAGGTTTCTGTGGGGTAAAGGAGGAATGTGAACTGGTATATCCTGATAGGTTGCTGCTACTAAATTATTAACTGGCTATCTAAGCCTCTGTGCTGGCAGTTCCAGCTCTTGTTCTCCTTCAGAGGAGCTTTGGCTTTAAGTGTAATAATTGTTAACCATGGCAGGAAGACAGAAAGTGAAGGGAACTGGAGTTTATACTTAAAAAATCTTGCAGCAAACCTCTCTTGTTTGGGTGTTCTGACTTCATTATAAATAAATGTCTGTGTGGTATTATGGCTGTACTCAGCTCATTATTATTTTTTTCTTCTGGTGAGGGGAAACAGATTTTTATATATGTGATTAGGAAATTGATCCTGTGCTGCCTATGGATTGAAGTCAAAAGCTATTAACTTCAAGTATTCACAGCTTTAAATACACTGAGGCAGATTATTTAAAAGAGGAAAACCAGAACACCTATATGGATTTACTGCTGTGTGCAGGGAGGAGTTACTAGTGGCGGGTTGCACTGTCCGAATTTCTTTGGATATACACAGCATTTAATGGTGAGATTGAGTGTCTGCTGCTGGGCAGGTTCCTGAGCACAGGTTAACCTGTACACCAGTTTTGTCTGGGAGCTGGTGCTGGTTTTACTACTATGCATTATTGGCTTGCATTTGCCACATCCTGGGCTTGCCACAGTGCTGATGTTCCGCTCGGGAGTGGTGGCTGCAAAGAAGCTCAGCTCAGCCGAAAGAAGTATCTGCGGCGGTGTGGAAGGGCAAGGGGTTTGCTGAAGAGGTTGTGGGAGATCTGGGGCAGCACACGTTGTACGGGCAGGGAGCCCAGGCAGCGAACACGACGAGGGGCCTCGGAGGGATTATTTGTAATGTTTCTGTTTGCACCTTTGATCGATATATTACAGATCTTCACTTAGAAGAAGCTGATGCAGAGGCAATGCTGGCCAAATGATCTCAAAAGCTTCTGTGAAACACATTGTTCCTAGTCAGACCTAGTCGTCTGCCCCATACCTCCAGAGCAGGACGGTCTTAACCCGCTTGCAGTACTTGCTCCCATCTGCTTGTACTTCGCTTTGCTTTCTGTGCAGAGTAGAGGGTTTTTGCTAATGCTACTTTGAGATTAACGTATTAACCCTGCTTGAGAACTCCCCTCTCCATTTTGTAACTGTTCTGGGCAGAGTGATTGCTGCCACCTCTACCGGGTACAGCTTTTAGGGTATTCTCCGGGGGGGTGGACTATAGGAGAGTGAGTGTAGAGGTGTCTATGCTGGTTTTAACTAAGCTAATTTCTGTGCAAGAGTTAATACAGTTTAGAGCTTTGCGCAGCTTAACGGTGTCATCCCCCAAATTAGCTTGCAGAGTTCTGTGCTCTGAAGCCAAACTGTTCTTGGTACTTGTACTAGGTTTTTTAAAGCTGCTTTGTATATTTTCAGACTGCAGGTGGGTTAGATGTACGTTTGTGATCCTCCCCTGTCCCCTCTATGTGTTTAAATCCTAACTGAGCAAACTGAAAATATTCTTGCCTGACTTCTAACAATCACAGGTATCTTGTTTTTTTTCCCATGTAAAGCATGTCCCTGAGTCTGTCAATCTATGGATTCCTCCCTTGTGCTCGCCTGTCTAATAGTTACTCACCACAACGCTCTGGGTTAGGGCACAAATCCTTTCTTTTTTTTTTTCTTTTCTTTTTTTTTTTTGTCTGCATTAATGAAGACTTTGGAAGGTGTCCTGTTGTCTTGGTGGTTCTTGGAGCATTTGGGGAGTTTGGAGGCAAAAAGAAAGCGATGTGTATATTTTTCTCAGACCCTTTTAGATTCTCCCCACAGACAATTCTAGTTCAGTTAATTTTGCAGATTTGCACGTTTCCCTTGTGAAAAGTCAGTTGTTGGGTCTCCAGCTCCATAGCCCGAATACAGCCAGTGCAAAGGATTCAGAGCTGTCGTGTTCAGGTTATGCAGCACTTTATTATGTTCAGCTGCTGTCTTACAGTAGGCCTGTTTTTTTGAACAATTATCTGAATTATACAAATGCTTTTTTTACAAAAATGCTTTAATCTATGGCTTATTCACAAGTTATTTTGACTGTTTCCTTGCTGATAATTACTTGAGAACAAACACTATTATCTCTTCTCCTTGACAGAATAACTGATTCCACTGTCGATTGAGGAATTAATTCAAAGACCATTCAAAATGGCTGTGCAGGAACAGTCAGCATGCGTGGATGTATTTTTGCTAAGTATTCATAAGACTCGTCATGTTAACTTGTTTGCAAATGTGAATATGTGAACGCTTATAAAAGAATTGCAGTCCAGCCAGAGTGTACACATTTTTGTCAGGCAACCACCATGGTACTGCTGTGGTATTGTCACATACCATGCCAGTGGTGGGATGAGGTGCTGAATGTACCGGTGTCCTGCAAAGCCAGTTGTATCACTCTGTGATTTCATTGCACTGAGATTCCTTCATGCCTCTGAGATCAGTGTAGGAAGAGAAATCTTTCATTTAGGTTGCAGGCACCGCTGAGAAAACTGTATGTTCCTAATTGTAGTTAGAAAGAAGAAAATATGTATGAAATTAGTGGGAGTAGTTGGTCACTCTACAGTTCAGACCAAGGCTTGTTTAGGTTAACTGGAATATTTTTGTTGTTTGCTACATAAGTTGGGATTGGATCCTCAAGGAAAATTTTTTAAATAACATCTATAACTTAATATTTTAAAACTTTTTTTACCATCTGATAGAATCATAGAATAGTTTGGGTTGGAAGGGACCTTTAAGATCATCTAGTCCACCCTCCCTGCAGTGAGCAGGGACATTTTCAACTAAATCAAGTTGCTCAGAGCCCCGTTTCTAAACTCTGTCAATGTGGGAGGGACAATGTTCCACTGAAGACAGCTATGCTGAAAGTGTTTTCTTAATAGATTTGTAGATGAATGTAAGACACTATTGTAATTGTCTGGCCTGATGTTATTGAGATGACAAATTTTACTCAGTAATATTTTTAGGAAGCCTATTACTTCTCTTTGAGCGGTGGTGTACAATATCTGATGTATCATAAATATATATACACAAATACATGTACATGCAGCTTAAGCTTAATGAATGAGAATTTGGTTGTGGTCAAATTGAAGATGTGAATTTCCAGAGGGATCAGAATTGTTAAAGGGTAACCCTAGCGAGAAAAGATTGATATAATTCAAAACAGACTATTGCAGATATGTTGATAATACATCTACTCCAGAAACAGAGTTGGCATGTCTTCATCTATATTGTTGGTTAAAACCTCTCCTTTTTGCTTTGATTTCTCATGCTGTGCTTACAGCTCCTTTTTGATGAGGAATTAAACATTCACATTTGCTTCCTGAGTCTTTTCTTAAGCTTGTATCAGACAAAACGAAAGAAAAACAAAGATTGTCTGGAAATTCTGAAGTAATTTAGTTTTATAAATCCTTTCAGGAGATCCTGTGTTTACTAAGTGAACTACATGGGGTTAATTTACTAAAGTGTTCTGAAGGACTTAGCCAAATGAGAAAAGAAACGTTACCTAGAGTTGCTGTTCTTTGCCAGGAACAAAAGTAAAACAAATCAGTGGCAGGATGAGTGGATCCGGTTAAATAATAATGTCTCTGCAGCAGGAAGTCTGTCTATCAACTGAAAGGTGAGACAGCAACATAATGACAATGCCCTGTGCATCAACTCTGAGGGTAAAAAAACCATCCCACAACACAACCCACCCCCAAAAGCCCTCAACGAAAATATAAGATGACAGAATTCACGCCAGCATTTTTTTAGTCTTTAAGCTCAAGTGTCTGGAAACACGTTTCTCCTCTAGGTTATTCACATGCAGATTCCTTCTTGTGGTGGAATGCCCCAGGGTAGCTGAGAGCAGAATTTGGCCCTTTCTGTTTGCTCAGCGAGGCTAAGTGCTGCTTTCTCAGTGAAATACCTGCCTTAAAGCTGCACGGCTGCGATATGCAAGAGTAGCTTTGGCATTTCCTTTTTTTCGGCGGAGGCGGCGAGTCCTGCGAAAGCCGAAGACTTTCGCGTGGAAGCGAAGCGTGCAAGGGTACGTGTCACGCGTGAGGTTTGGCCCGAGAACTTGGGGTGTGGGGATGCATTTGTGACAGCAAAGGCAGAACAAAGGCTGACAGAATTAGTATCAAATTATTAAAACATCCGCAAAAGCTTTTCAGTCTTTGGTGCTCTGTTACTTGTATTTCAGTTCCAGATGAGTGCAATGCTCCTAGGGCACGTCAAAATTCCCTGGAATCCAGCAACAGTTGTAAATGCTCATTGTCTCTGAGAGAAAATCTAGTATTTGATGTACTTAAATATGGATTTAACAGCTGACAGAAGTTTGAAAACTTTGGTCTCCATTTCTAGGACTTTCAGCATATCATTTTTCAAAATCAGTGCACTCATTTGTTTTTAATATATGAAATCTTCTTGCACCGCTACCAAGAAATCCTGAATTGCCATTTGTGTCCGTAAAACATCTGCAGGAACCAAAGGTGTTGGGCTGTTTTGCAATGATCAGTTCAGTTCTCATTGCCATTTGGTAACTGCTGTGAAAGATTTACCTGCTGTAATGTAGTTTATTTTGTCTGGAAACGCCTTTGTTTCTGTGTATGGCTGCTAAGCAACAGGCCAGATATTTACTGTCAAACAAATAAAACAAAAGGCTCATCTGCCACTTGGAGGCCCAACCTCATTGTTACTGAACCACGCAACTGGGTCATCATATCTGAGAGTCAGCTCTAAACTTATTTTTCCACCACACAGTAATTTAACTGTAGGAATCCTTTCAATCCTCACATTATCTAGCGAGATTGTAACTATATGGGAGTATTCTAATGTCTCATATATTATTTATTTTAAATTATTTTTTTCCCCATCGAAGGGGAAAAGGAAAGTTTACCTCATGAGACAGCCTAATTTTCAAAAGTAGACTTACCTTCTCTGTTACCCTGGAACAATGCGGGATTTCTTTAATAAGTTCCACCACGATTAGAGTTGAGCCCTTCCCTTCTATTACCTCCCTTTCTCTGCCCAAAACAGTAATCAAAATATATTTCTTGGAACCAATCCGGGTGGAAAAAAAAAAAAAGAAAACCCAAGTCTCAGCAGGAGCAGTCAGGCAGAAATGCTACTGTCAAAGGGAAATTACCATCGAGGCAAGTATATAATCAATAGTAATCAAGCTGGTGGCTCTAAAATACGGCAGTTTCCCTCAACACTTGTATTACGTTCGCCTGCAGTGGGTCAGAGGCCGAGGCAGACTGATTGCAGTTGAGGTAAGCTTTTCAGAAGGGTCCAGGTGACATGACAAATTTGCAGTTTTTAACAGCTGGAGCTTGTCACCGGTTGCTAACTGCAGCCTCTGTCACCGTGAACACCAGCAAGTGGGTTGCTCCTCCCTGTTTCGGCACATCTGCGTTAGCGTTCTGGTCAATTTGGGCTCGGCGGGTGGTGTCTGCCGGTATCTGTACCGGTGTCTGTACGCGCAGTCCTTTGGGGCTGAAGAGGGGGAGGCCATGAATCCTTGGGAAAAGCACTGAGAAATTTATAGGGGAATAATTTCAATAGCGTCACTAAAACCTGTCGCCAAAAGCAGGCTCCTAATATCTGTAGCTCCCATGTGCTGTGCACCTCATTGTGCAACAGGGATGTACAAATATTTACCCGTAAGCTAGGTAAATGAATTTTGGTCTTTTCACCAGGTGTGCATGGGAAATGAGCGCTCCTGGCATTGCAAGAGAAATATTCAAGGAAGCTATGGCACCAAAATACTGAAGTATTCCAGAATTGCCTTTTGCTGTTGCAGGTTTCAGCTTTTGTGGAAGAAATAATAAGCAAGGCCTGAAAAATTAAATCCACTAAACTGACTAAATGGATTTTGAAGCATCCAGTACCCATACAAAGTCCTGCTGCGTATGGGTTGGAATATTAATTTTGCAGGCTAATCCATCTGGCCATCTGCTCATCTGAAATTCAAACAGGGCTGTGTATTGCAAGTTAATGCCCTATAACAACCCATAGCTATAAATGATCAACAGAACATGTCATTCTGTCTTGCTCCTCCATCAGTGAATGAGTACGGCATGTCATTTAATACTTCAGCTACTGATTATTCCTGATGGGAGGGAAAGGTGAGAAAGCAAATGATTGAGCTGGTAGTGATGTTTGGCATGCATCCTGTGGATCCACTTTTTTGTTGCTCTCTCCTATGGTCCAATTACTATGGCTTGTGCCAAAGGCTAGAGGAAAGACTGTTTTTAGATCTTCAGATTGGAAGTAGTGTGACAAATAATTTCCTCTGAGAATTACATTCCTGTGGAAAGAATTGGTCTTGACTGGATAGTCAAGACCAATATTTCAAGCTCTTGACTAGTCTGTGGAAACCATGAATATATGCAGTTTTTTTCAAACCTAGTAAAAATTTCATGTGACATGGTTTCAGCAACCAAACCAAGGATTTCTATGCAGAATTGAGAAATATATATTGCTTTTTAATTTGTACCTGACTTTATTAAACATTCAATAAATAGCTAATACTCTCTGAATCAACATCTTCAAATCGCTAAAATTTGGCTAATATTTTAAAAATTCTAACTCGAGTATATCAGAACCAGTGTTTGTCCTTGTCTTTTTTCCTAACTTTGAACTTAAATTTTAATTATTTTGTTTGACGAAGGATGACTTTTCAAACTATATGATTTAAGTTGCTGCTGAAATCTTTGTCATGTCAGTGGTGCACTTGAAATATTTTAAGATTTTTGGATATTATCGTTATGCTCTTTTAATTTATGTATCTTCTTGATTATGGCATTAGTTACGTAATAAACATGAAACTCTAAGCAATAGTTAGTTATTCATTCTTTATGTTCTTACGGTGCAGTAACACAGCAAGGGGAGTATTTACAGAAATAAAATGTGAGGTAGGATCCAACTCTGAGGCTTTCCATAACGATTATGTGGCTGACCACCTTTTGTGCCTTTGGAACTCTTCACCTGTGTGAGATACTTAGAGTCAAAGCTGTTAAAAGAAAGAAACCTTGGCTTTCTACCATTTTGTTAAGTGAAGTTGCTTAAAGTCTGTGTTTCCATTTCCCATTCTACAAAATGCATACGGTTAAAATTGCTTCGCTGAATTGTTAAAAAAACCCAAAAGAATCAGAACCCAAATTTTCCCAGTACCTAAGTATAATTTGCTTTTGGAGTAGTTCCATTTATTTTCCTAGTCCGTGTGAGGAATGGTGGGAGGATCTGAATCATAATGTTTGGAAAGAACTTTAAAGTCTTTAGAAAACTATAAAATATTATTAAGTGTGTAATTAATTGCTCAAGCTCATAGTCTTCCTAATGCGTTTACTTTGTTGTTGTAGTGAAAGGAGAAGTTAGATTGCTCTAGGAAAGACATTTTTGTAAATTTTGAGACCACAGCAATTTAGATAACACATTTTAGCCTAGATTATGGTTATGAGTTGCTGCATTACAAGGATTCCACCTAAAACCACTTCATACCATAAGAGGTAACGCCTTTATGTAGACAAATAATAACCATGAGAAATCAAATGGAGACGCAGAAGAAATAAAAAAAAAAAAAAAGGAGGAAGCTGAGTGTATGTAAATCATCACATCAGGGAGATGCTATTTTTATTGTCTCTGTTGTTAATACTGAGAGGAAAAAAAGGCTTTTTTTTTTTTTTACTTGGTATCGAGGAGGAGTCAGAGAAAGAGATCCTTTCCCTAAGCGCTCGGAATTAACTTAGTTTTGTTTGGCACCATTCAGGTGCCATAGACCAGGCTAACAAAGAAAGCTTTCAGTTTGCCTCGTTGTTGAGGTTCACTGAAAGCAGAGAGTGTGACTGAAGGAGGAGTTTAGGTAGAGCCTTGGGAGGCAATTAAGTAATTTAAATATTTCTGGTTGCTTCTCACTGGAAGGCAACACAGAGTTTGGAAAAGACACAGTCAAAAATATTGTGCGTCTCCCAAGCAAGCCAGTCTTTGCTATTTCCTACTCGGTCAGTACCTGAAAGGAAGAAGCAAATTCTGATACATTTTAAAACCAATACCAAAATGCTAAGTGCAAGTGGTGATTTAATTCTGATGAAGAAATAATGATAAATGGAGGAAATTATATTAATAAGGATTTTTAAGAAATCCCTGATAACTTTAACCTTTTCTGAAACTATTTTCACAAATAAGTGACTGACTGACTTAAGAATATCACACTGTAGATATTAGTAGAAAATTTGCTAATCTGATAAACTGATTGTACTGGAAGACACACTATTTTCTTTTCAAAATATACCTGATTTGTCTTCTCCATCTATGTTTATTTTTATTGAGGCTTTTCTACATTTTAATATGACCAGAATAATTTTCAAATTATATATTAAATACTTTCTGGGATTGTTGAAGTCTTGGTTTAAGTTTGGGCCAAATGAACAATTAATGTGTTCTTTGCAGTGCATTGATAGTGGGTATATCCTCATGTCTGTGTCCCAAGGACAAATGTGAGAACTCTGTTACTAAATTATTTTCTGTTTTTCTGTTGTTGCTCCATCTAATGCCTGTTCTGACAACTCAAAATGTTGAACAAACAAAGTAAATAAGCACTATGGAAACTACAGGTCATAAAATATTCATATGGTTAGAAAAAATACATATTTAAGTTTCTTTTGGTCTCTTCAGGATGACTTTTGTTTCACTGTTTCGGTTTCAATAAGAGACAGCATGCACTAAACAGATAAAATATCCATTTATGTTTGAGGGTACTGAGCCAAGTTTTGCTGTCAGCTGTACTACTGTGTGTTATAACTGCATTGAGCTTAATGTGGCATTATCTTGACAAAAGTAGACAGTTATTAATAAGGAATATAGTTAGTATATATTATAGGAAATCTTGACTAGTGATATCTAACCACAGGCCAGATTTCTCCCTTCATCTCCAAATGGGAAACTAAAATCAGACTCAGGTTCTAGGTGCATCGTAGACGTTCATGAATCGCTCTGTGGTGCAGTGCAATGCCATACTAGAGCACTTTGATCAAGCTTTAATTTAGTGGTTAGGGCACTTTCTTTGAAAGCAGGCGATGAAAACCTTTTATCTCAGGAGAACATATCACCCAAGTCTCCGAGGATCTGACTATGTGCTTTAGTTGCTCCACTGTTATTTAAAGCAAGGGCACTGACAATTTTTCCATCAGTGTTAAAAGTGTGCAATATATCTTCTCACAGGAGAGAAATAGATAATCTACCTCACTGCCCATGTAGTGGAGAGTCCCACCACTCATGAGCAGTGGCCATTTGTCTGGGATTTCAAAGCAATAGAGTTGAGAGGTGTGAAGTATTTCCACATGAATGAACTTGTGTTAGTTCCTCAACTCTCCCTCACCAAAAAAAGCAGTAACAGAAACTAGGAACTTTATGATCAAAATATTCATGTCCATTCGTTGTGTTGCAGGATCAGAACTATTAGAACACGGTGGCAGCTATCCTCTTTCTTAGTGGAGATATGAATAGCTGCCACTATGTTCTAGTGGCAGGTATCCCATACCTGTTAGACACATGGCACAGGACGTTAGTGAGTTTGGCTGCCAAAGATTGTGTTTTTATTGGAGTCATTTACACCAATAATTCTGTATGTGCTGGGTGTGTGTATGCAGGTACACATAGGGTGAAACCAGGACATATAGGCAGTAAGGAAACAAAAGACTGAAAAATGCAACGATTTTCCAAGGTGCAGTAGTATGGGCATTCCCAACAATAAGAAAAAAGAAGAGGGCAAAGGCACTGTAGAAAGTGAGATTCCTTGGCCGTAGAACTTGCTGTATTCCAACTGGAGAATACAGGGAATTTGTACCTGCAGTGTAGTCAAATATTGGGACAGGAGGATTTACATCACAGGAGCTTGTGCTGCTGAGACATCATCACATGTTCTACGAAACAGTTTACAATGTAACATGTAAATGTTCCTAGGTTTTCATGTTTTGGCATAGCTAATCAAAATCAGCTAATCAAATGTCAAAGCTGATGACCAGGAAGAATCATCAAACTAAATCAGGGGAGCCATGGAGAGGGAAGAGGAGGAGGAGGTTAGTAACGTGGCAGCTCCTGAGCGGACAGGAAAGCTGCAATTGTAGTGATGAGTTGGTGTGAATGTGACGAGAGAAATCTAGCCAATAAATTTGACTGATATCTTTCCTCCTTCTCCTCTGCTCCACTGGATGTTAGGAAAGAAACAGAGTGTTTTAAAACCTGAAATGGGTACCTTCAGCCAGATAGAAATATCCCTCAGCACAAAAGGATGAATGAAGAGTTCTTAAAATATAACAAATTTCATTAGACTGTTCTTTCTGTCCAAAGTTGCTATTCCTTAGGTAATCTTCATTGTTTTTATTGGATGGTGGAACATGTTTTTCAAGTGCCATGCCTATTTACAAAGCTTAAGAAATCTAGTCAGAGAACAGAAGTTGTGCTGTCTGACTACTGGTAGAGCAAATCCTGTCGCTGGAAAAGGGAATTCCAAATGTTAAGTCCACAAGTGAATAAAGAACAGCTCATGTGCATCCACTTATATTTGCTTTGTTTATAAGCAGTGAATGTAAATGACTATGAATGATTCACAAAAATTATGTCTTACTTGCAAACAGCCTAATGTGCAAATTGAGCCAGGTACTTGTGACTGGAATTTAACCTGATTTAAGTGTAAGAAACAGATGTTCTCTATTTCTGTATATATTCAAATGCATTAGTTTTTACAAAGAAGTAGATTCTGTTGTTGTTCACATGCAGTCAGGAAATCCTGAGCAAAGACTGATGACTGATTGTCTCTGCTATCTTGCGTCTTATCTGGAGGCCTTCACTGTGCAAAACAAGTGCAAAATGCCGCCACACTAATGCAAGGATAAATGATAATGTGAGAGAGACAGGAACAGAGAATGCATCCCAACAGAGCTGTGGTTGTATGAGCCATGTTAGGCCTTGGGTAAGAGTCTAACCAAGTTTCACTTGTACGGCTATGACTTGCAACCCAAGTTACTTAGTTACTTGTGAGCCCTCTGGTTTAGCCTACAACAGTTGTAATGAGGTAACTAAATACCAAGGCTAACTTCACTCAATCCAATGTAAAATTTCTCCACCATCTGTCTCACAGACCTACAAAACCCCATCATGTCAGTACATGGGACTGCATTCATTTGACTGTCATCTTCTGTGCTCGCTAGGTTACCCAAACAGAATCAGAATGAAATAATTTGTAGATGAGAACTCGCCAGGGAAGGAGAATGCTGTGCAGTGTGAATGAATCCGGATTATCAGCCTTAAGTCTAGATTTCCTCATTGTTTTTGATATGTGTCAATATGCTGTTGTTACTCATGTCACTATAAAAAAATTTGATTTTACTGTTGAAAACAAGTATCTCTGCAGACAGAAGCCCCACAAATGCTTTCAGATACTACTTGTTTCATCTGCAGTGTTTGGGCAGAGGATCGTTCACTTTAGTATTTAGATGGAAGAAATACTGATCATTAATTTCTGCTGCTTTGGTACAACAGGAATCTCTGCTGCAGTGCTATTTGCATATTCATCATCCATCAGCTTTTTTTCTAAGGAAGCAGCAATCCTTGTGCTTCTTGTTCAAGAATATGATAAATTTAATTTTGTGGATTGTTACATTACCATTAAACCTTGTACTTCTTGAAGGTGTGTAGCAAGTGTATGAGGAAAGTCTACAATAGGATGAACAGCTGGAAGCTTCTTGGGTTAGAGTTGGGCTCTGGCAGTGCCAAGTTTAAAAGGATGTAAACATTTGTAATTGCCAGGTTGGCCTCACCATATTTGAGAGATGTCTCCACTGATGTGTATTTTGTGTGTGCATGTGAAGAGAGTAAATTTCACTTAGAGTGAATAAGCCTCTGGGGTAATTTTTTCCCAACACTTTTGTGTAATCACCAGAGCGTGCCACCTCCTTTAGCTAATATTTGCAGTAATTTTATATGTTAAAACAAGGCTATGCAGTAGCTGTTGGTAGCTTAGCCATGTGTCTGCAAAATTAACCTTTGACCTTTCTTAGCCTAATCAGGAAATTGACTTTAGGAGTTATTCCTTAACCCGGGATATGTGGTTAAAGTTAAACATCACTAAGAGGAAGTCTAGTAACAGGAAATGTGTGAATGCTAATCCATACAAACGTAAACAAACCTTTGGCTTACATACAGTTTTACTGGAATTTTCCTCTTGACTCCGTTTCCTTCAAGAAGTCAGAAAAAATTACAAGCAGCTTGTTAAAGTCTCTGAAAAACTTCAGCTTTTTGTGGCTGAAGTTCTACTTAGTAGAACTTAGAGTTCTACTTAAGGAAGCTTTAAAACTTGGGAAGGATTTTTTCAAGAATCATCTCTGGGAGGGTACATGCAATTCACCTTCACTGCAGTTCTGATTAATGAGGTTATTCACCAGAGCAACCAGACTTTTCAGGAAAAGGATTAACTAATGGTGTTTCTTTTTGTGTAAATTAAAATTTGGTAATTTGGAGAAAAAAGTTTACAAAAATATCTATTTCCATAAGCTCAGTTTGAAATCTTTTAGAAACAAAATTGTCAGAAAGTCACTGAAAGGAATATTCCAGTACAATAAATTATCTGTGAGAATTTGAAACATTTTTATTGTTCTCATTGGATTCCTACTGCATTTCATTAGGAAAGTAGGCTAGTGCAACTTGAAGCTAACACTGGCCAGTTAATCACTGTAGATGTAAGTATAGACCTTATCTTGGAAAACCTTTGAATTTTACTTTGCTCTTCATACTAAATCCACAAAACCTTCACGCTCATATTGAGCTCTACTGAGTTCAATGGGATATTGTGTATGTCCATTGACACAGATCAGCTTCCAGGATTCGAGCCAAAGTAATTTTTCTGGGAGGAGTTTCCTTGTAGTCAAGAGAAAGATCTTAGAGGAGAAAAAAAAAGTCTAGTCTGAAAAAATTCTTTCTCAAAACAGGAAAGAAAAAGATAACTGTAAAACAGTAGCCTACAATCTCTGTATTTCCTCTCTTAACCTCTCCAGAATGAGCAAATCAGTGATATTAAAAAAAAAACCCAAAAAATTATTTACTATGCATATTAAATCATGGGGTATGTATGACATCAGAATAATGTCATAATGATATGTGTTCACTTCATGTATATTTACAAAATTGGCTAACCCATGAGGCACACAATTTACAGTGTTACTTTGCAGATAATTTTGTTCCTAAGGGAATATTTTCAGCAAAGTTCTTGAGTACAATTATGTTAACTTCAATAAAAATGTTATTGCATGTAAAGTGAATATAAGATGATGATCTAAAATGTATTTAATGATTAACAGCTGTGAAGTAAACTGTAGAAGAATCATATTGGTCCAGCCTCATTAAATAAACTTCAGTTGAATTCAATTTGCCTTGATACAGGGTCTTCTCTAGCGCTCATAAAAGCTTCTTTTTGGGACATTGTAAAGTTTCACTCCCTTTTGAGTATTTGGTCGTCTTTCTATTTTCAGAGCCCTGTTTGCAGACTGATGTATTGTAGTCATTCACACCACTGTATTCCAAAAGCTCTTTGTCTATGATACACAGGTAAACATGAAAAATTGATTTTAATCATAGCCTCATTAAACAGAGGCTTTACAAAATGGTGGTGATGAGTGAGGAATATGCAACTTGCAAGAACCCTGCCACTTAAATGTAATAATGTTAAACCCTCCCACTTAAATGTAATAATGTTAAAAGAAAAAATAAAAAGTTGCTATATAAAAGTGTGACAGTATACAAGAAACTCTTACAGCTTGATTCTTTTATTAGTCTAGTGCTGTTGAAATAATTCCTGAAGTCAACAAATTCAAATATACCTCAGGATTTGATCATAAGTTAATGGAATTTAATGAAAAGCTGTAAAGAAGAGGTGGAGTGAGCCTCAGAGTAGTATTAAGCCACGTTTTTTTTTGTTTGCTAGCAAAAATCAAAGCTTTAAATTTTTTATGTTACTATTTGGCAAAGGTTTTCACTGGTTCCCTTGAATAACATTTTTTTATAGTGAATTTCAATCAGGCAATAAATCTAATATTTTAAAATACTTGAACCTTGTAAAACTAATCTTTTTCCACAGGAACAAACTCCTTGCTTTTCTTATAAATCTACCTCTTTTTTTCCTGTTCAAATATTGTTTTTTGTTTTCTTTTAAATAACTGCTGGAACACCTGAAAAAGAATCTGTCTTTATGAGGCTAGTTTTGATAGAACAGAAATCGCTGTCAATGAGTTAGTGCAAGACACAATGTTTTTTTACTTCAGTGCCTTAAAAATGGCACTCTAATGAAGAATGCAATTTGCCCAGCTAAAAAGTTATCTGTAAAATGCAGCTATCCCTTGTGCTGTTGGAGTGAACACAGAACTGGGTGGATGTACCCAGTGAACCTGGGTATCCCATACTTCCCCGAGGAGGAAGGGTCTGCGAGTTCAGCTGAAGACCAGTTCTGAGGCCTTGTAGTTGTAGATCCTGGAAGCTGTCCCAAGTTTTATACTTCAGGCTCATGTTTATCTTCTGATACATCAAAGGGTGGTGCTGCCATCCAGAGGGACCTTGCCAGGCTGGAGAAATGGGCTGACAGGAACCTTATAAAGTTCAACAAGGAGAAGTGCCAGGCCATGCACCTGTGGAGGAACAACCCCATGCACCAGTATATGCTGGGGGCTGACTGGCTGGAAAGAAGCTTTGCAGAAAAGAACATGGGGATACTGGTGGATGCCAAGTTGATCATGAGCCGGCAGTGTGCCCTTGCAGCAAAGGCTAAAGGTATCCTGGGCTGCATTAGAAGTGTTGCCAGCAGGTCGAGGGAGGTGATCCTTCCCATTTCTTCAGCACTGATGAGGCCACTCCTGGAGTGCTGTGTCCTGTTCTGGCCTCCCCAGCACAAGACAGACATGGACATACTGGAGAGACTCCAATGAAGGGCCATAAAAGTGATTAAGGGACTTGAGCATCTCTCCTGTGAGAAAAGGCTGACGAATCCGGGACTGTTTAGCCTCGGGAAGAGAAGGTTCAGAGAGGTTCTTATCAATGTAAGTAAATACCTGAAGGGAAGGTGCAAAGAGGACAGAGCTAGTCACTTTTTGGTGCTGCTCAGTAACAAGACAAGAAGCAATGGGCACCACCTGAAACACAGGAGGTTCCCTCTGAACATCAGGAAACAGTTTTTCGCTGTGAGGCTGACCGAGCACTGGCACAGGTTGCCCAGGGAGCTGGTGGAGTACCCGTCCTTGGAGATATTCAAAAGCTGCCTGGTCACGGTCCTGGGCAACTGGCTGTAGGTGGCCCGGCTTGAGCAGTGGGTTTGGACTGCATGACCTCCAGAGGTCCATTCCAACCTCACCCATTCTGTGGTTCTGAATGTGTGCTGTATTTGTTTTCCAGACTTTCATGGGCAGTGGATCCAGATTAAATGTAGGCTATACCAGTAGAGAATGTTGTCTGAGCAGTCATTTATTGATCACGTGAAATAAAATAGTTGCCCAAGACTTCAGTGGAAATGGAAACCTTAAGCAGAAGAATATGCAATGTGCAGCTGCTGGGTTGCTGGTTTTAGTCTGGCTTTACATTTAGTGACTATGGATTACTACTTCACATCTGTACAGTGGAATGAGTTTGTGGGCTCACCCTAATGGGCAGGTATCCTTAAACTGTAAATTTACATCTCAGCTCCAGATGACACCCTTTCTGGTGTTCTCAGACTTAGATATGGTACTAGAAAATTCAGCATTGTGTTCACTTGTCCTCCATCTTTAAAGACCATTGGAAGAAGCACGCCCATTGCTTATGTTATATTTTGTGTATAGGATGTCATCCTCTAGAGTCATCAGTCCAGAACAATCCTTTCACAGACAAATGCAATCGATAATCTTAATTGTTAGATTCTCCAAAAGGTTTTTATACATCATAAACAAAAAAACTGAAGCCTTGCTTTTTACAAAGGCAAACCAACATTTTTCAAATGGTTGCTGCTGTTGTTTTTATGTTGCGTGCCTCAATGCAAACTTTCGCACATCAGGATTGTCTAATAGGCAAAATTTATGTCTCAGTCCTTTCTATCCTGTATGAGCACCTGCCTCCTCAACTGCAAGGGCTATTTCACATTCATGACGCTTGCAGTGGTATCAATTCAGAATTAATGTCAGTTAAGGTCCATTAATTTCAAACTGTTGTTATGATCATGCTGGCAACACAATGCATGTTTAAAAGTCGTTTAAGTAAATGCTTATACAAAGGATGTGACGGGTTATCGCAGATTTACAGTTTTAGACAAGCTGAAAGAACAGCAGCAGTTTGTTGTATGGTCTTTTATAAGGCTAAAAAGCATTATAAATGGATATTTCTATAATAGTATTACGGTGATAGCCAGCATTAAATCTGTGTGAAATCCCTCTTAGCAAAACCAGTGCAACCCAAAGAACTGTCTTTTGGTTTTGGTACCCTAATGAATTCAGAACTGCTTAGATTTAGTTTAAATCTCAACAAAAAGATAGAAGGATAGTCCCGTCTTCCCCCCACCCCCTCAAAAAAAAGGTAAAAAACCAACCAAGCAAACCCCATCTGCATGGTCTATCTAAGAAAAGAAGTGCTATAGCAAGTTCTGCTCAACATGATCCCCACAACTCAAATCAATTTGGAGCTCCTTGACCATACCGGCATGGTGGGAGAGACCTATTAAAACCCAGGACTATGTCAGGAGCTCTGAAACAGATGGAGGTCCCACCCTAATGAACCTTCTCCATTATCAACCACTCCCTCATGGCTGAGTGTCTACAGCACATGTATTTCACAGCTGTTTAAACTATACAGAACCCTTAAAGTTTGAAATGTAAAATAATTTAAAGTAAAAATACTTTAAAGCCAGAAATTGGGAGTGAAAGATAAAACTCCTTGCTGGTTTTCATTCTGCCTTAGTCTCTGGGCAGTTTTTTTAAGAACTGCACTACTTTAAATTTTGGGGTGTGATATTTAGTCAAATCCAAAATACTTTGCCACACCTCCCTCCATTTCTGAGCTCTTGTGGCTGAACTCAGAGTCTCTGTGTTTAGCTTGTACTCTTTTTTTGTGGTTAATACATTTTCTTCTCTTCCTGATATAGTTGAGGCATCTCTGTGCTGAGCTGTCACATCCAAAAGAGGCTGACAGCATATGAAGGCAGAGAAGTATCCTTTGATGATTTTGATGAGAAAATGCAAATCCCAAACAAAACATTTGCAAAACCACTAATCACCCTTTCCATACAATCAAGCAATGATATGGTATTTATTATAGAATGACTCAAAGGTAAGGCTAACTCCTTATAAGAAATGCAACATATAACTTCATATACACACACATCCCCTCCCCGATTTATTTCTGTACCAGAAGCTAGTTTTTGCCTCATTCAATTTGTGTCAGAACTCCTCCTGCACTTGGTGGAGCTGAGGTTTGCTCTTTTCGGTCTAAGGACTACCTTGTCAGTAGTTTGAGGAATTCTATAGTATAACAGGAAACTACTTTGGCAAATATTGCCAAAAGGAATTTCTAAATTTGGAAGAAGGGGTGGCATTCTGAACCTGATGTTCAGAGATGGTGGGTAATCCCAGCTGTTGTCAGTTTTCATGGTAGTGAATTCAGCACTTTGAAATGAGGGAACTGGCTTTTCACACCTGGCAATGCAAAAGTAGTGGTAGCCAAAATCTCAGATAGTTTGGAAAGTATTGCTCTTATTTTATTTATTTGACTTTACTGTAATAATTATGTCTAGCTGATTAGTTAGTGTTTACAATGACATTGGATTAAGAAAAATGCATATAGATCTGCAAGCTTGCTTGTTTGGTATTTTTGTATGCTTCCCTTATTTAGTTCAACTTTCACCATGCCACCTACAGGGAAAAATAATTTAATTTAGCAGAAGCTGTTTTTGTTCTGAGCAAACTTTGATTGAAAGCCGTGGGGGTTGTAATTACATTTCATTATGAGTTTGAGTTTTGAAAAAACCTTGTTAGTCAGGTTTGGGTTTAAAAAAAACCACATCAGTTCACGGTGGGCCTAAAGACTGGTATTCTCTACTGCATTAGATCCTGTTTTATTTCTACCAGTAGAGCTTGGCTAGGAAAATTAATTCAATCCATGATTCAGAATTCGACATTTTTCTGTATCTAGTAGAATCTGGGACATCCAGATATTCAGCACTGAACGCCTTAGATAACACTTCTTTTTCTGATTTGGATTCCCAAACATTGAGGAAAATAACAAAGCGAAATACCTTCTTACTCCTCTGCATTACAAAAAAATCATGTGAGGGAGCTAAGATGGAGAAAGCCAAAAGTCCTATTTGCTGGTGGAAGACAAAGTGAAGTGGAGGACCCATGCCTTCTGTATAGGGTATGTTTGGAATGCTAAGAGAAGAAAAATTTAGGCATACTGATTCTAGTAACCTGCATGTGTCTCCTCTCTATTGTCAGCAGGACGTTGCGTTGTATGTTGAAAATACCTGAGCCAGTAGTTACGCTCCATTCACTAAGTCAGACGGAGACTGTCATTCAACTTAATAAAATTAAAGTGTGATCAATCTCATTGTAGTGTAGATCAACTAAAATAGGTCAGATGAATCATCTTACTCATCATGCTTATTTTTCTTTCACTTAAAAAAGCGCCTAAATTAACTAGCTTAGATACAGACATCTACACTCTAGGTCCTTAAAATAAGGTGAGATGAAGCCCACCCAAACTATTCACAGCTTGGAACCAGCTGATCCCAGGTGGATAAAATAGGCTGTAGTATGTTCGGTCTGATTCAGTCTCAGTCTTTCCAGGACGTGTGGCTGAGATACTGTTCCATACGGAAAAGCTAATCGCCATCTTTAAAAGCTTAAGATTTTGGGATAAATTTCTGTCTAAATGCATGCCTCCAGGTAAGCAGTGTGTTTGTAGTTGGGCTTACATGTTGGTGTAGACCTACTCAAAGGACTTAGTTCAGTAGAAAGAAAGACTATCTTCCTCCAGATTTTGCTTCCATTCTGACCACCACTGGCCAATGGACCAACTTTCTCAAAGGCTTTGCAGCCAGCAAAAACGGAAAGTGTTTGTTAGAGACTAAGCCCAAGGAAAGAAATATTAACAAAATTTATGTGTGCACATTTTATTAGGAACATAAAAGATTGTAGGAATCTCTGAGTGTACTGAAAGAGTTATTTTCTTAGGCTTAGTGTTATGCTGATTCATTCCTTTTGATTTCGAATAATCTTTTTATTTCTTGCCTTGAATTCCAGACCAATTCTTTTCCTTAAATCTGTTATCTTGCACTGTCTCAGGGAAATGAGCTAAAACTTCTCCTACAGTTTTCTAGCTTCTTCCTCTTTACGACTTTATTTTCAGAGTTTAACTCAGGATTCACCAATAATTGACTGTGAGTACAATTTTTTTGATCAAACTCCTTTTTTTTAGTCACTTTCTGCAGTTTCCTAAGCTTGTTATTGTTGCCTTGACTATGTATTATGTAAGGAGTTGGATCTCTGGGAATTAAGCTGATGCTTGATTTTATCCATAGTAAGTCTCCACTGAGTTAGACTTATTAAACTCAGTTTGGCTAGTATTTGTCTTTAACTAGAGATTAAATGTATATGGTCCCTGAGGTTATGAGTGTTATGTTAATTTGCTTCCGAAGTTGCTACTAAGTTACCTCAGTATTTTCAGTGAGCTACTGCTTCCAAGGATCTGGCAGAGGAACCGGATCTTGCTTCTCACAATTGCTCTAATCAAGCTGTAGCCGTTTCGTATGTCTCCTGTAGCTTTGTGCCAAAAATATGCAGTTTGGTTCTCCTGCAGTGTCTGCTGCACTGTTAAGATCAGATGTTGGTGGGACTTCAGTCACCTCTGATGTAGATGTGGGCTTTTTTTGTGATTAGTCTATCAGGAGCTATCACCTCTCTCCTCTGAAGATTCTGCTAGAGCTCTGCAGAGTTCCCCATCCACGCTTGGATGTTAGGGTGCCTCATGAGATGAATTCTCCAGGCATTTGGGGATTTCTCACTCTAACTCCCTCAGGTACTCAGGTACTCCCTCTGATCATCTGTTCCCTGAATCCTTTGCCAAAGGTGCTCTTCTGTGTTTCTTCTTGACTCCACAGCACCGATTCATTCAGCCTTCCTGCCATCAAGCACTGTGCTGTTCCAGTAATGCCTCATTCGGTTCTCTGGTTCTTCCTGTTAATCTTCTTGTCTGTAGGTGGGGGAGAGGAATTATAAAATTATTTATTTTGGTATCTATAAATCTTACTCCTCTCCTACTCTAATTTGGGGTATAACTGAAGCAGGCAATGTGCTTTAAATGACGATGAAGTTAAAAGCAAGGTTCCATGAGCTAACTGGGTTATCCATAGTTTGAAGTTGTCTAAGAGGAACCATATTTTTTTTTAATTCTTTCAGTGATGGAAGGAGTCATTTTATGACAAATGCTAATATACATCAAAGGTAGAGGGAACAGGTGAAAGTCAAGCCAGTGCTTGTGCTAAAAATTGAAAGTCACCCTATCAGTGCTCTTTACGTTCAGAGCAAAACTGACAAGTCTCCTGAAATATCTAGTTCAAACGTGTTGTTTGCCATTGACTAGCAGACATTTGTTTCTAAAGCTGGTAGAAGCAGTTTTCATTCTTCGTGCTTCTCAGTGATTGATTTGTTTCTTTCTGTTTCTCTTTCAGAGAACTTAATTGCACTATGTTTTTTCAAAAACAAGCACATCAAATGTCACAATATTAGCATAATCACAAAAATGTCAGCCATTCAGTGCATTTGCAATATGTCAGAGCTTACTACAGAACATATTTTTTTCATACGATTAATGTGAGTCTCTGGAACATGCCTTTGAATGGGCAGCTCTTAAAAAGGTGACAAATGGTTGCTACGAATGATCCCCCGTTAGTGAAAATAATAGTTTGTCCCTGAAGTAGAATAATTTGTTCCTTAAAAGCAGTAGATCCAAAAGGACTAGACATATGTAAAAGGTCATCTAAGAACAGCAAAGGTTACTGATCTTGTGGTAATATTCTGTGCAAATTCTCGCTGTCTGGCTGACCCCATTAATCTCCACCTGCAAGAACCTGGAAGCTTGGATCTCAAATCTCAGTGCCTGTCATAATCTGGATACTACCATTTGTGTCATGGGTAGTATTGTTTTTTAAATGTAGGTAGTGGACTAATGCTATATATTTAAGATGACTAGTTAAGTTAAAAAGCATCAGGTACATGTTAATAAATATACTGATTTTTGTACTGTATCTAAACTTGCATAGACTTTGTTGCACTGCTTGTACTAACTGCAATAGCGTTATTTTGGTCAGTAATTTCGTGGACAGATTTGTAACTGTGAATCTCAGTGTAAGTGTGGGAAATGGGAGTTGCAGATACAGTCTGTAAAGCAATTATTATAAATTTCTGTCTGGAGTCCCTTCATCTTTCTTGGCTGTTACAGAGGGAAATAGCCACAAAATTCAATGCAATTACCTACTTTAAAATTTAGACATAGGACCCAAATTTCTTGTCAGTGCAGTAATTTGCTTCCCAACATCCTATTTTGGATTGTGTCCGGAGCTCTTCACTTGATTTGTGAAAGATATCTTCATTAACCTCATCACTGCAATGATGAGACTGTTATTTTAAAAGATCCCTTGGCGTTGCTTTTTCCATGCGTGGAAAGACATCTTAGCACAGACACGGTCTGCAGCGTTCTGGTGTGACCACAGGAGAGGAAAGCAAGTATGCTATCAGCAGGGATGTCCTCAACCTTACTGCCTCTGACCCTCCTCCTACGGGTTTTGCTGAGGAGTATCCTGTGGTACGACGGGACAGCTCTGTCTTACTGTCTTATTCGCTCTTCTGCTTTATGATACAGCCAAAACAGTGTCAGCTGGTGCCAGCGTGGTGGTAATACGGCGCCGGCGGATGCTCCCTCAGCGTGGAGTGCTGCAAATGGTTTACTTCAACCTAAGCTGCCAAAGGGCCCTTAGGTGGTAAACACTGCACTGGGCAAGAACAGGCAGCAAATGGCTGGATCTGCATCCTGTGAGTACTCTTCTGACCTGTTCTGTCCTTTTTATTTTATGTATTTTTATGCTGCTTTTTCCATCTTTTTTTCCACAACTACCTGTCTGAGCCTTACGGCGCATTTGGTGTTTCTGGACAGATGTCACGTGCAGCTGCATGTGCCTCTCCATGAGCAGAGAGGAGATAATGGTGACCGGTCTGAGAGCTGGATGTGAATGCAGGGGAGAGGTGTACACACGCGCACACGGACCCGCTGCAGGGAGCGAAGAGGACAGTTTTGCTCATTCTTCTCCTTCACCTCTCCTTACATTCTTCTTTGGCCTAGGAAATTGGACTTCCTCTCCTGTAGTTTTTGAACACCTTGCCCTTTCCTAGTCTGCACTTCGTGTTCCCTGAAGTGATGATGGGATTATAGGGGAGATATCAAAGGAGATGGCTTTGGCAGCAGTAAGCAGTGATAATAAAACAGTTGCAAGTCAGATTTTGTAATCCATCTGCTGTACATCCAGACCCCAGGTATGGATTCAAATATACATGTGAATACTTCAGAAAACATTCCACATAACTGTGTTATAGAAATAACCTCCTTCAAAATCCTGAGCACTGAACTGTTTGCAATTGCCTGTGTAATACATACTTTTCTGATCATTAAATTCTGCTCTGTGCTCTGAGACAACAGAGTCATTTTCAACAAGTAAGAACAGGTCCTGCCCTTACCTCGGGGATGTGAGGAGGTAGCAGCAGAGAAGCAGTGCTTTCCTGTGGAGCAGTAAGACCACTGGAAATAATCAGGATTCAGATACTGAAGAGCATAAGCAAAAAATAATTTGTATGCATGTGAAAAAAACATAGGCAGCTTTCTAAATTATATGCAGGTGTCTTTTTTAATCCATCTGTAAAGATTAAAATGATGGCAGATTTTTCCAAAGTCTCTTTAAAATGAGTCTTGAAGACAGTTTCCAGGTAATGTTCATTTTCCATTCATCTGATGCCATGCAAAGTTCCTGCCCTGCTGCTGCTAAAGGCAATGTAAGACTTGACATTGATGTCATGAAGACAGTAGCAAAATATTTCAGTCATTGCATACCCGCAGACCTCGGTACGAAGGATCCATCCCTGCCACGTGGACCTGTGTACAGCTGCAGGAGCACGGAAGGTTTTTGGGAGAATGGTTTTTGCACTGGCAGGAGTGTCTTCTGGCCCGATGCGGAGATGCCCTGCGGGAAGCGCTGCCTCCGCAGCTGGCAGAAGGGGACTCGGGGTGTACGGGCGCGTAAGCGGGGGACACTGGAGCTGCGGCTCCGCGGCTCTGCAGGCTGAGGCAGCGCAGATCCCGAGCTGCTCGCTCTTATTCTTTCCTGTGAATGGGAGTTGCAAAGGGTGTGTGTGTCTCGTTGCACTGCCAGCAAGATAGTCACATTCTCTGGCTGAATTTGGAGACTTGCATTTTACGACCTGAATATCCCCAGTCTGATCTGTTAGCTGAAATGGAGGTTTTCACATTGTATCTGCAGAAGATTCATACTGCCTTCTTGTTTCTTCCCCGTGGGAGACCATTGGATTTTATTCCTTAGCACGCACCGTCTACCCTCAGAAAGCACAAATGTCTTTGCATTATGGTCTCATATGAAGTCAGTCACTTCTGCACGTCAAGAATAAAGAGGAAATTATACGTATAAACAAAATGGGAAGCAGGGTAGGGTGTCAAGGAAAGGAAAACAAAGGAGCGTGATCCAGAACGTTACATCTCTTTCTGGGTGGCTTCACTGGGATGCAGATTGAAGGGAGAGACTTTTTTACTGTTATTCCTCAGAACCAAAAGATAAAAAAATTGCTTTGCTGGAGGCCACTTCTTCCTGTCTGCATTCATATACAGAGGATTTGTTTCAGTGCACACGGATATATCCTGCAGTGTTGAAGTCAATGGGAATTTTGCTGCTGAACATAGGATAGAGCATTTTGCCTCTATCTCTGGTGACTGATGTCACCAAGACTTTAGAGGGGTTTTCCTGCTCCTACAAAAATCTCATCTTGTGTTTTATTCGTGGTGCCTAATACCTCCATCGTGAGTGGCATTTCACTGTGCCTGTAACCCATGCTGCTGTCCCTTATGAATTCAGGGAGAGGGTTACACACTGGAAAGGCGTATACCACTGTTACTTACAGGGAAATAAGTAATTAAGACAGCTGAATAGAGGAGGACACATCAAAAATAACGATTTAACAACGTAGGTGTCTGAGAACAAGAAACGGGATCTGGGGAGGTGAGGTTTCAGGTGAACTCCTAGCGCAGAATAGTCATGGTTGTACAGGATCCTCGACTTGTTGCACTCTCAGCTGCTCCTTCCTCTCTGGAGTTTTTCCAGGGCAGATGGTGCAGCTGAGGCTGCATGGCCTGAGGCAGAGTATTGCAGCAGCATGCTGCTAGCTGGCTTAGCAGAAATTATTTTTCCTTTTTTTTTTTTTTTTCCTTTTTTTTCCCCCTTTCTCTGTCCCTGTAGTGTAAGCTAAGGTCTTACTCTGGCGTTACTGTTTTCCTGTGGTTGAATCCATAGAGGATTTGGACTGCAATAACGGCAACGGACTGTATCTTTTCTTGTCTTTGGATGGTCTGACAGCAGGTCAGTGTTAGCAGTTGTTCTCAGAGCAGTAAGGATTACTTGCCTGTTATATTTTCTTTTCCCCTTTATGCCCCTCCCGAAGATGAATTATCCAGACAGCCAGCCTGAACAGAGAAATCCAAGAAAAACTTTTTTTTTAATTAAAAAACAGTCAGGATTTCTTGCATTAGTTAGCTTGCTGGAGCCTGTGCAAACCTGGATTCTTGTTGATCCAGTGGAATACCGTCAAGGCCATGCACAGCCACAGTTTTCTAGTGGTGTTAGCATTTTCTTTCCCAACGTCTGACTCCAAGCATGCTGAATCTGTATTCTGGGGAGGCCGGTATTCTCCCTAGTAACATTTCTGCTCACCAGCACTTAATGGAACTTTCTGAAGACCACCAGCAGCAACTCTCATTCCAGAGGCGGTGGGTGCAAATTCCTAAAGTGGGGAAAAACATTCTGCAAATTTTATCCAAGAGATGGATTTTTCTCTATATTTAATTTTTTCATACTTCTCTTATATTAACATGGCACTCTGAGGCCTTCACATCTTTTCTTAAAGTTGTTTTTATTTAGGTCTTCAGTAGAGGGTCTAATTTTAGACATGTAATTATGCTCTTTTCTATTAAGAACCTACTAAATAGAAAATAAATTTCTCCAGGATATTCTTCTAATTTGGCTTCCACCTCTTTTCTGCAGAATAACTTTAGGAGTGTTAAAACCATCTCACTGAATCCGAACAGTAGCAAAGCTGAGCCCCAAACAGAGAAATATGCACCTTTCTCAAGACATGTTGAGACATCCCCCTGCAGCTGTGATGGGCTATCAGCACAACATCTCCACCCTTTCACCAGAGGCAACGTCTCAGAGGCAACTTTGCTTCAGTTGTATATCACCTGTTCTCAACTAGTGTCAAAAGACACAGGAGCTTTCTGCCTGTCTGCTGGGAACATTGATCTCCTCACCACAACTACGTACAAGATGTAAAGTCTTCCCTTGCCTTGCACACTCTCTATCTTTCTCGCTTAAAAAAAAAACCAAACCCACCCAGAAAAAGCTGTCAGTATTTCAGAAAGTGTGAGCAGCAGATCTTTGTGTACTTTAATCCATAAATAAACATTTCTTCTTTTGAACTTCATTAAAATTGGATGTGTTTTCACTGTAAAACGCTCCAGCATCCCTATCATTTAGACATATATGGTGATGAATATTGCAATTAATTTTTGTCTGTAGGAATACTTGTGGTCTAGAAATACTCAATTTATGCCAAAAAAGTAAATAAGAGTCAGACAACAAGACATGTTGCTTATAACAGCAATTTTAGAGCAAGGTATTAAGCTCTGCTCCTGCTGTTTTAACAGGCTGGGCCAAATGCATCTCTTTTTATGACCTAGCTTGCAGAGAAGTTGTGGAGAGGTGCGTTTTGTTTGCCTTCTGCATGATCGTATGGACTTTCTTTGGTAATACTTGTTGATATATCACATTCAAATCTTCTGCTTTTACTTTTATGCCTTTGACCTGAAGAAAGGAATTCCTGCTTTTAAATGCTCATCAATCAGTGCTGCATACTTAAGCCGATAAAAAAAGCTAAGGCTAAGCCAGTGTTAATTTAGCCAACTGTAACATTACTGACAATATTCGTCAGCAAATGATTTTAATTAGACCAGCATAACGAGATCAGTAGATTAAGACTAAGCAAATGACTAAAACTAGAGGGATTCTGATGACAAACAAGCCCTGATGAGAGTAAGGATGGATTTTTTGCCACTGGTGTTTGAGTGGCCTGTGGGAACAGAGAGACAGTCCTAAGCACATGAGAAATCACTTAAAAATAATACCGGTGTGCTGGAGTGCTGTGTTGGTGTCAGGAAGGTGTGCAGAGTGTGAGCAAGTGCTGTGCAAACTCCCTGCGTAGCCCTGCGTGTCGGGGACATCCTCCCTCCGCAGCGGTGGGGCTTATTTGTGTACTCGCCCTACGTGCCGTGGGTGAAAGCAGGACTGGGCAGGGTTGCGAGAGGTTAAATTGAGGAGGCAGCAGATGCTTGTGCTGGGAGGAGGAGTGGGGCAGTGGAAGGGCAGGTGGAATAGGACCGACTGAAGTTTGTGGCTGTAATTAAGAATAGGTAGGGAAACAAATGGGAAGAGACAGGGAAAATGGCAGTATTTTTTTTAAGAAAGAAGTAAGCGTAGAGGAGCAAAAAGAAAAGGATAGTTTGGTGTTTGAGGATGGAAATGTTTGGGCTGAATATCGTGCTGCTGTATTTTTCTCTCTTTCTCTCCCTGCGTAGCTGCTTTGTTCTGATTTCTGGTGAGGAATTCTGGCCCCTGTTTTATTTCCCCCCTGCCTGCCCATGGTCTTCCTGAGACCTGCTGGCAGAGGGAGGTTTTCACAGCCTGCCGTGTTGATTCTGAGAAGTGTGAAGGAAACAGAACCTCGCTGGATGATGTGACTCACCTTGGAGAAGTTGGTGTTTTCCGGCTGAGTGGAAGTGGAAAGTTTCAGCCTTGCTAGTCCAGATGTTTTAATGGACATTGCTGCAGTAGAGAAACCCTTGTCTGCACATCTTGCTTAGTCCTGAACAGGAGAGTAACAAGTTCTACGCTAACATAAATGTTTAATGAAAATTAAAAAAATTAGATGGTGAGCAAAATACTGGGTTAATTGACTATGGAGTCCTAAATTCCCCAAAAGGTAGCATTCCAGCCAAATATGGCTGAAATATCAGCTGTCATATGATGAATATTTTAAAGAAGATTCTATTATACACCTAGGGGTTCTTTCGCTTCAGTAATGAGGACAGTTACCTCTAGGGAAAGGAAACTATATTATGCTTGCCACTTAACCAGGGGCTGGTTTGACAGGCATCAGCTCAGAATGTGTGTGTATATATAGGGAATCAGAGCAGCTTGTCTCTAGCTTACTGAGCAGGAAATGTTGTGCTGTACAATACTTTGGGTTTCTATCCATGGATTTGTGCATGGCACTGAGTGGGATTCAGACTATTTTTATTCCAGGGTCTGATTGTTGAGGTGGAATCCATCAGCTACTAAATATTAAATCAGCAGTTTTTTTAAAGAGCAACACTGTCTCTGCTGACTTGAACATCCTTATGTGGCCCAGAGGAAAAGAGAAACAAAGACAAGATGAGAAAATGATCGTCTTTTGCATTCTTCTTAATATTAATGATTTCTCTAAAGTTTCCAAACTGTTGAAGGCAAAAAGTGAGACAGAACTTTCACATGGGTAAGAACTGACCCAGGTGAAAAAAAACCCCACATACATTATAAAAACAGCAGTGAAACTTCTGGAGTTGAATTATTAGTTGGAAGAGATGGAGAAAATGCATCAACAGATGATTTTTTAAAACTCGTTTTCTTTAATTGTGTCCAAACAAACATGGCTGGCAATTATTAGGAATGTGTCAATTCAAAATCATTTGAAGACTTTGATGCAAATGCAGTTTATGTCAGATTTTACACTGAGTGTTGCTTCTGAAGCCTACTGTTTGCAATGCTGAAGTTTAGTTCAGTTTATCCTATGGTAGAAGAATTCCAGTCCTTTGATTAATTTCAAATAATTCTTCTTGCTTAGCCAGATGAATTATCTAGGTTTCAGGATGCAAGTGATTTATTCTGATGTTTTTTGTTAGATAAACTGACCTCTTAATGCAATAAAAGGACAAAATGAAAGTACTCATTAAGTTGATGCCTTTGCATAATTCACATGCATTTTTTAAGATAATGTTACATATTCATCAGTTTGTCTTAGTCACAGAATTGCCGCCATGAATGCTGTGTAAATATGTGGATATCTGAGCTGCTTTGTAGGGGTGAGGGGAAGTAAGGAAAAAGGAAAAAAATAATATGAGAAAAGGAAGAGAGTAAATAAGTCTAGGAGTAAGGAGGGAGTCTGAGCTTTATAGTTGCCAGTCTATACATCTGAATCTTTAGATGTTTCTTTTCCCAATATAACTCTTTATATGTACTGGGAGTTTTGATCAATTTTTGATGTTATTAAAAACCCAATAGTTATTATTTTTCACCTTTAAATAAAGGTTAAATAATCTTAAATTGACCAGAGACCATGAAGTTTTTTGTCATCCTATCTCTTCATTCATTACTTATGTTGTTTTTAATTGTGCGTGAAAAAGAGACTATTTAAATAAAAACATGCTTTCTGTTTTGATGAAAAGTTGTGTTTCTGGAGTTTGTTTTAGATTTGTGCTCCGCTTGATGCGATGTCCTGTTATGTTAGGAATGTAGGACTGCGACATAAAGCTTTATCAAGACTTGGGAAATTTGGGAAAGTTTAAAGGAGGTGTTTGGGTTTTTTTTTTTTCACTTTCAATAAAGCATGGGCTTATTTCTTCAGATTGTGAACCAAAATAGATGAATATTTCCAGCATCGTGTAGCTCAGAAGTTTTTTTTTCAAGGTGGTAACAGTTAATTGGGAGAAAGGGTGTTTGGAGTGATAGGCAAATGTCTGCACAAAGCAAGTAATTTCATCCCACAAATCTGTAAAAAATTATGTGGCCCAGTGCTTCATTTTAAACAAAAGCTAAATCCACTGGAACTGAAAGTTGGTGCTAACACTGAAAATCCCAGTCAAAAGAACTCTTCCCTTAATTTCTTTTTTTCTATATTTCCTATTCTGCCAGATTTCTTAGCCCTTTGGCACATCTTAGATTTGGTTTGCTATAAAGAGGTAAGGGAGTAATTTTTCTTGGCATACAGCAGTCAGACACAAGTTCTACAACTTCCAGAAGGCCTGAAGGTCATCTGCTGTCTCTAGGTAGGGTTCAGAAATGTCACAGCTGCCTGCAGCGGCTGAGATGGAAATGTGGAACTTCTACCAGGGACTTGTCCCAGCCCTGCTGTTGGTTATGCCATTCCAGGAGCTCTTGTATATGCACTTTATGTAGGCACACTTAGGCATGCTAGACGTACCTAGGCGTGCTTTGAGTGAGTGGTTTTGACTTACAGTCCAACGGGTATGAACGGGTGACCATTAATAATCTTATCTAATCTATAAGAGATCCTGTGGAAGGAAGCAAGCAACCGGTTCAAACACGCTGCTGCAAGTCATAATGAAGATTTCTTGAGACAATGGGAGATTTGGGGAAGCGAGTTGTTGGCACGGCAGTCTGCACTTGACAAAGCTCTAGAGGTCAAAAGAAAGATGGTTGGGCATAAACTCATACGTTTTTCTCCCCCGAAGGCCTCAGCATGAACCTTGCACTGCCAGTGTCTTGTTTAGGAGATGTATGACTGACATGCTCTCTGCCTGAGATTTGTAGAAGGCTTATTTAATTGCCGTGTGTACCTATCCCCCGTTTTGCTGTTAACTGTCTGCTCATTTTTCTTTCCAGCTCATTTTTATAACCAGTGATTTTAGCCAGGAGCAGCTAAAATGACAGAAATCTATAAAAGTGGTTCATGGTTGGAAGTAGAGCACTACATGCTGAGTGTTGCCTGCCAGCATTTTACTTGGATTTTAAGTGAGGGGGGAGGAAAATAAGAGTCCTCATCTTTGTTTTTAATTAATGCAGACACCATTTTCATCCTGAAGTGTCACACACTGGAAATCAAAGGAGCCTTGTATAAATAATAATAAGAAAAAAAAAAAAAGGTTCTCCTGATTAGTAATGGAAAGCATTTTCAAACAAGATCTACAGAATTACGATAGGGCTGGCACTTCCTCAAGGTGAAAGTCTCTCAAAATCATAACATAAATTATTGATTTGTCCAAGTCTCTTCTCCATAGGAGATTTACAATCTCATTTTCATAGTTGTCTTAAGAAGGGAGGGGAAAGAGATTCTTATCTAGGTCAGAATGAAAGCATCTTATTTTTATAAAACAATAATAGAACCCTATTTTAGCTAAAGCGAGTTGCTATGCTATGAAATTATGGGGCTTATTGCCCTGACATTTGTGTAATATCAGGAAAAACTCCATGTAAGTGAATAGATTTACAGCTGTGCGAGTGTAATCAGAGCCATGTTATATCACATCTTAAATACAAAGAAAGATTGTTGTGAACAGTAAGCAAGATATGTAAGGAAGATGTCTGGCCTTCTCCAAATATTTGTGCTGATAAAAATGAGCTTCACCAAAACAGAACTCCACAAAAAAAGAGCAAAAGATAGAAAGGATGAGGATTGTGGCAAATTATAAGGGAGTAAGATACAAATCTGTTCTTTTTTTGCTGCCACCTTGATTCAAATACAGCAGTATATGGGTCTAACAGATAAAGAGCAGGGAAATTAAATGAAAGGATAAGTAAGGTAGTGTGGCATATCAGAGAAGGTTAAGAGTTCTTGGAGAGCTTACTATGAGAGGCAGCACTTCTCCAAATCTATGAAGAAGGGATCTGTCTGCTGAGGAACCAAAGAAAGTGAAAACCAGGATGAAAGTAGTCAGCAATTAATCACCCCAGGCAGGAGAAGCAGGTACCATCGTACACGGCAGGAGACAGAAAGTGATTAGCAGAAAAGTACTGAACAAGCAGGACGGGGTGTTTGTGCAATGTTGTCCCGCCTTCTGCAGCGAGAAGAAGCAATAGACTTCAGATGTTTTCTATCTCATTATACACAAGATGGACATAAGCATGATGGAGAGGGTTAACATTTATTATTAAAACCATGGAAAGACCAGTTAAGCAAAAACCCCCAAGGATTAGTGTTGTATGTCAAAGGAAAAGAAGTCTCCAAATGACAGACAATTCAAAGCTTGTGATCGTAGGTGTTTGCTGGTCAGAGTCCTAAAAGAGAAAAACATGACAAAGAATTTAGTTGTCATCTACTGTGGTAGCAACAAAAAACCCACAAAGTATCATCCCTAATGAATACTTTTTAATAAAGGAAAATACATTGTGTTATCCTTATAGACTTCAGTATAAGCAATGTTGTGGAAATATCATAATATAAAAGTAAAATGTCTGGATCTTCAAAAGACTTTTAAATTGTAATTTCTGAGCCAAAAAGATACTGAACCCACAATAGAGAAGTCTTATATTAGACCTTACTCTAAAAATTAAAGAAGGAATGATGACATCTCGTAATCAGTGGGTTTTTTAAGTTGATGTGATTGAGGCAACTGCATTTATTGTATGAGAAAAGAATAAAATTTTACTACTGTATTTAGATATGTATGCTAAATAAGTAGAAACATATACATTGTGACATGCACTTATGCGTATTTGTTGTCTAAAAAGGGCCACTAATCAGCTAATGAAGAATGGAGGGATTTAAGGAGACTCTATGAGAGCCCCCAAAAGCCAGTTCTACAGCTTAGAAAGAAGATTGTATCTTAAAAACAAACAAACAAAAACCCCACATGGTGTAGAGAAGAGCATGAGAGTAGCTCTACAGCTTTAAAAAGAGTAATATTTACTAAAGAAGCTGCTGATATCAAAGAATACAAAGTAGATATTTAAAATTCTAGAAAATTGAAGAGGGAGGCAAAAATCAGAAAAGGAAAAATCAGTGGCTGGTACATTTAAGGACTACAAGAAATATTTTCACTTATGTAACAAAAAGAATCCTAAAAAATATTGTTGTTATATTACTAGATGAAGATGGTAATGACAGAAAAGTGGCACAGGAGAGAAAAAAATATATTTGTCCATATTGGTGAAAAAGCAGGTTAACAAATTCATATCAGCTCACAATTAAAATTACTTTCAACTTCCTTAGTAATTTGGGAGATCACAGAATGTTGACCAAGGGTAGTTGCTGAGTTTGGTTTTTATGAACTCATGATATATATCTGAGATTTCAAAAAGATGAGGCTGAGGAAGTTTTTCAGTCATTAACAGTGATGTGTTTTAGTCTACTGGGAAAGTTTCAAAGGACTGCAAGGTTTAAAATACTTAAAAATTATATTTAAGTACCATTTCTTAGTGTTTAGAAATCTAGATTACTTAATGCCTGAATTCAATACCAGATGAATTTGTTAGAATGCAACAGTTAACAAATAAACAGGGAAAGTAATGCAATTAATGTAGTTAACATGGATCAGCAGCTTGGAAATCCTCTCAAAATAGTTTTTATTTTTAATAGGATTACAATTTTGATTGATAGATTTCTGAAATGAGTGTTGCTTAGTACCCAGTGACATTTTGATGAAGAAAGAAGAAAGGTAAAAAAATATTATGCTTGAATACCACGTTTCAAATTATAACTGTAAGTCAGAAATCCTTGCCAGGCATGGTTGCATTGGGCTCCAGCAGGGATTAATTCCTGCCCCGTTCTGTTTATTTTTTTGTCATATATATATCAGGAAAGAAAAAATTAAATTATCATGAATAAAGTTTGCAGATAGCTCAAAGACTGGGAAAATGCCAAGTAAGGAGAGGAAACAATACATACAGATCTCAAAAAGTTGGAAACAGGCAAAGAAGAGAAAAAGAAGAAAGAATAGAAGCCAAAGGTACTGGAGGAGAGACTGTCCCAGAAAACAGTCACGCTGATGACAACTAAGGGAGATTCTGGCTGATGATAAACCGGATATTAACTCCTAGGATAATTCTTTGGCAAACAGGATTAACATGGTCTTCATGTAAGCAGGAAAATAGACCCTCTAGCTGGCATTTGTATTTTCATTTCAAGAATATTATATTGAGTTGTATTCACAGTTCAGTAAGCCTAATGCAAACTGGGGAAGTTTATGGAAAAAGAAACACGAGTACTCAAATGCTGAAAGAGTTGGAAGCCTTACTCTGTAATCCAAGGGGAGTATCTGGACATCCTGCCTCTAGATATTCTGCTCAGTTTTGGGACTGCTTGTGTGTTGATATAGCTCTGTTTCAGAGGTTTTTAGGTGAGAGTCTAGTGCACCACACCATAAATTACTGCGTTAGGGAAAAAAAAATAATTGGAGAGATAAAGGAAAAACAATTTCTTTAGAGAAAATAAAATTACAGCAAGTAGGGTCTTAGTCTGATCACTTGGTCTCTGCTCCTGGCACTCCCTTCTTGTTCACGAATTCCTCCCCAGCTCGTTACTTTGCTGGCAGAGGAATCCAAGTCAGTGTTGCAGGTGCAATGGGCAGAATTAGTAAACACTTTTCTCTGCCACATACAGATATTGAGGGAACAAATGTATTGCAGAGGGCAATATGAGATCTTCTTATACAACAATTGTCGGGCATCTGAAATACATCTCAATTTTTTGGCAGGCTTTGAAGAATAATGGCCCTGTAATATGGATACTTGAACAGATCTTTGTGGATCTAAATTTAATACTTGGCTTTTCCCTAGATTTCTGGTGCGCTTTTTGGACAAATCATTGTGGATGTGTTTGTAGTATGCAATGTAGTCGCAGCCCCAAAACGGAGTTCTGGAGTGCAAGGCAAGAATAACTGTGCGGGGACTCGGTCTCTCTACGCAATGTTGTAATGTGAAGCAGATGATAGTTGCTACAGGTGATAAGAACTAAGTGAATACTCACTTGAAAATTGCAGATTAAATGGGGTCTGTGTCAAACAACCGTCCAGGCTCTGGCTGGACCTGTGTGGGCTCTAAGCCTCTTGCAAACATTCCCCAGTTGGCCTTACTGTTCTTCAAAAATCCTCAATAGCTTCTGTCCCGCTCGGCACTGAATAGCCTCTGAAATTACCCTAGAAAGTATGTTGCCAGCATACAGGTCTGTTTCTGAGTGACCTTTCCATCAGACATGTGCAGATTGAATTTTTATTCAAGAGCTGCAAGTGCACCTTAAAGTGCAGTCATGTTCTTCACACCCAGCTGTGCTGTGATTCCATCACAACTCCTGCAGCTGCTGTGTGGGCTGCAAGTGAAGCTTCACCAAGAGCGTTGCTGGGGGTGTAAGGAAAGACTTACCTTGTGCTTCAGATTTGGCTCAAAAGAACAACCAGCTTGCAGGTAACTAATAAAAAAGCCTCTAATAAAAAAGATTTGTTTCAGACATACAAGGAATGAAGCTGATTGATGAGGAAGGAGGAATCGTTTTTACCAGATAATTTTTTCTGACCATGACTAGACATTGCCCCTCCCCTAAGACTGACTTTATGTATCCTCTGTGGAAGTGAGATGTTCTTCTTCATGATTGTAAGGATTCGTACACACCAAGCAGCAGTTTTACCGGTGGACTGGCAATTGTCGTATAGAAAGTAGTTCAAACTAGGAATCCCCCGGGCTGGTAGGTTTGTCTAGTGTGGAGCTCTTTCCTTTTCTTCTCATTCTAAGCATACCCCTAGGGCTCTTGCATGGCTTGATTCTGGTTTTGTTTATGTTGGTGTAAATCAGGAGTAACTCAGCTCCCGTCAGTGCAGTTCAGGTAAATGAGATCAGGCTCCAGCACATGGTATTCAACCACTCTAATTCTGTTAAAGGAGCTACAAATGGGTGTTCATCTAGCTAAGATTTGCATAGATCCTCTATTTTGTAGTTTTCCTATACATCATTTCACCAGATGTTCTTCCATTTTCAACTCCTAATAACTATTTCTTACGTTAACTGAAACAGCTTTCATGTGAGGTTTGGAAACGCTTTTTACAAACTTCAGTTAACTAAGTTTCATAAGATTCCTGTAACAGCGAGCATCAGTTAATCAGTATGATTGTACAACTGCTGCATCCCATCAAATATAACTCCCAGACCAAAAGAAAAAAAAAACAAAAACACAAACCAAAAAGAATGTTAAGACAAGATTAAGTATGCAGTATTAGTTTAAAATGCCTTCAGAATTCAAAGCAAGATGCCTTATCTGGTTTACAGGAAACTTTTGAGAGAAAAGAAAAACAAATGAGCAAATAGGGAACATACAGAAGAAATTTCAGATAGGAAGCTTCAGATAGAAGTAGACAGATTGGAGTGAGATTCAAAACTCAGTCTGTTTAGTTGCAGTCCAGTTGTGGGGTTCCTGCATTTTACAGTGCTCTCTGAGGGATTTCTAAGATGTTTAGGAACCTATCAGGAAATCATGGGGCTCAGTTTCCTAAATAGTGTTGTGAAGCTGTGTTTAAAGCATACAACAATTCAGTTGCAAAGTATATAACACCTCTGAATCTCCTGTTTTCTCCTCTGCCACGTTTCCTCCTGACAAGCAGTGACTCTTGGCATGCTATATGCTCTGAGCTCTATTTGTGAGCTGCTGTGAGGGGTTCATTCTTTGTGGAAATGCCAGTGTCTTCCATGAGACAATTCCCACTTTCAGACAGAGACTCTCTTGCTTGCAGCGTTGGAGTCCGTAGGCATAAGGAATAGTGCAGGTGAATCCGTCTAGGGATTCTGGCCAAATGAAGCAAGTGAGATCATGACATGACAACAAGACAGTGCCCAAGTGCATTGAAATGAAAATAAGTCAATTTTCAGATAAAAAAATTCAGCTTTCAGACAAGTAGCTCTTGATGAAATCTATTTTATTTTCTGATGGGAAGCAGGCACAGTTTATCATTATATTATTTTCTTTGCTGTTAACTAAATTTTATGTTGCAAAAGTTAAAATGGAAACATTTTCAGGAATCCCTAATTGCCAGTCAATATATACCATTAATATGTTCTCTACTGCAGCAATAAGGAGACCTTGGGACCAAGCTCTTAATTATTGTTTCTTGCTACCTCAGCTGGTGGTCCTTGGACCTTATTAAATGCTCCTCATCTTGTTTTTGCACTCTTATTCCCTTGAGCTATAGCTTAACTGTGTAACTTCGCTCACTACTTGTCGGTTCTTAATAAAATTTGTTGAATGATAAGGTTCAAGGTTGGCTGATCCCTCAGATTAAGTCTTTTCAGCTTTCAGCACAGTCAGTCATGTCACACTTAGCTTGATTTGCTTTGCTTGAGGCTTTCTGAACAATTGGTTTGCATGGTGCTGTTGCTAACCCCGGTTCTAGCCGTGTGATGACCTTTTTCCAGCCCTGATTATTTATGTGTATCCTGCAGTTCACTGGGGAAGTGTGTGTTGGCTTCTAAACAAAGATTGCTGTCTATTATATATAACCTAAAAATACAACTGTGAACATGTGTAGGAGTCAGGAGCATGATTTTTTCCCCACAGTTTATTAACATCCTATTGTATTTATTCCAAAACCTACGAGATGGATGTTTTTAGAGGAATATCATTCAAAAGTTGCTGTAATTACAGCAACTGATAGACTGATAGGTGAAAATTACAACTGATTACATTCATGTGCTGTATAAAACAGATTAAATCATGGCATTTAAATATTGCCATCTTCACTGGAAACCTGGAGTCAAAATAGGAAATGCCTGAGCTTTGGTAGCTCCCTGCATATGCTGTAGAGTGGTAGAAAAACATGAGTGAAGGTATGGGTGTTGAAAATGTCCTGCTGCCTAAAAGCGAGTAGAACGAAATGTCCCAAACCTATTTGTTCACTAAAAAAACCAACCAACCAACAAACAAGCAAAAACCTGTTTCTTTACTAAATATACCTCTCTGCTCCATCTCTTTGCTTTAATTTCTTTAGCCAGATTTCCTATGATGAGGTTCACGTACTCATCCCCTGTGTGTGTGTACACCACATGCACTTACACCTGGCTGTGCTCCTACAGTGATGCCGGTGCTAGAGGAGCGTACAACATGGGAAGACAAAAACACCCTCCTGCGTCAGTGCCTGTCGTGCTGCAGCTTGCAGAAGGGAGAGCTTTCGTCATTCCTCCGTAAGCCAACGTGTGCCGCTGCTGTTTGGTGCCGTGTACGAGCGGAGGGGCGGCAGGGGGTCAGGCTCAATGAAAGGGTGGCTTGTTTAGAAATACAAATATATCTCCCTACTTTTGCTCCTTCATGGATTCTTGCTTGGCCCTGTGAATTCCTGCAGTTGGCACCTAACCCCTGATATTCAGAGTGCTGTTATGAAGTTCCCGTTACCATAAGCTATAAATTTTATTCACTACACCCATTCCCATGCGTATCAGCACCTGGTCTGACACAACATCCAAACAGACAAAGCAAAACAATGCAGCAAGTGGTAGCAGGAATGATGGGAATGGCAGACGACATGTGAAATCCATATAAACAGCAAGTGAGCGTTCTCCCAGGCTGGCTGTGCTGAGGAGGGAGTGGATGAAGTGGTAGCAGGGTGGAAAAGTGAACTGAGATTAGAGTTTAATGCCAGTTGCACAGGAAGGATGGAGAGAGGTGAGGGAAAGTTCAGAGGGCAGTCAGGCGATGTGAAGGAAAGAACAACTTCCAGCTGTAGAAAATTGCAGGGAGGAGACCAAAAGGAAGCAATTCTCACAGACAGTAAACACTTACGCTATTACAGTAACTCAGATTAATAAATATTTATCTTATAAAGCTGTCTGAAGGACTTGGACCTCACTGGGCTGTTCTTTGAGTAAATGTGAAGCCTGTCTCATTGTGGCTTCCCAGCGAGACTCAGTGGGTTTATTGAGTGAAACTTGTGACAGCGGGGCAGGGTACAAGAACACAGGGCTCCTGGGCAAACTACTTTGCTGTCCTTTCTCTCTTCTCCTCTGTGCATAATAGACTCTTCTGGGCTCTACACAAACTCCAACAACATTCAGTGCTTCTCAGACACTGCAGCAAGAGTGAATGTATGGAAGTACACTAGCTCAGCTGATCCTTCAAGGGTTGCTGCATACTGCTGCTGAACCCAATCTCCTGAAGACAACCAGCTCTTGTACTTTCATTTGACATGACAGAGGGACCACAGTCCATCTCTATCCTTTAGAAATGGCTGTGCCCATAAGGATGCGTGTGGATTAAAGAGACTTAGCAAATCATAGAATAGTTAAGTTGGAAGACGTCTCCAGCTGTCATCTAGTCCAACACAAAGCAAGCATAACTTCAGATTTAAATCAGGTTACTCAGGACCTTGTCCAGTCATGTTTTGAAAAGCTCCCAAGACGGAGATTCCACCATGTCCCTGGACAACCTCCTTCAGTGCTTAATCACTCTCAGTCTGAATTTTTTTCCTATTATGTCCAATTAGAACTTGTCTTGCTGCAACTTGTTGTGACTGCTGCTTGTTGCTGAGCACTTCAGAGAAGTTTGGCTCCACCCTCTCAATAACCTCTTTTTCTATAGAAGATGACTGCAATTAGATTCCCCCATGCTCTTCTCCAGGCTGAAATAAACATGTTCCACCAATCTCTCCTTGGATTTCATCTGCTCCAACCCCCAGCTAAATGGCCTTTCTCTGGACTCTTTCCGGTTGGCAAATATATCTCGTCTATTGATAAGCCCCAAACTGGACACAGATACAGCCTCACAAATGCTGAGTAAGAGCAATATTCCTCTTGTCTTTCTGGCTATGCTTTTCTGCTGATGCAGCACTTCATGCCATTGTCCTGCAGAGCTGTGAGCCAGGCAGTCAGTCCCCAGCTTGTACTGCTGCGAGGGGCATTTCCATCCCCAGGGAAGGACTTGGCATTTGTCTTTGCTGAATTTTATACGTTTCCTGTCCATCCATCCCTCTTGCTTGTTGAAGTCCCTCTGCATGACAATGCCATTCCCCAGGGTAGAAACTCTTCCCTTCAGCTTGGCATCAGTGACGACCCTTCCCATTCCTTCATCCCTGTTCACTGATGAAGATATTAAATAATGTCAGCCCCCATATTGGCTTCTCCACCACTAACAAGCCCCCACTTAGACTTTGAACTGTTGACCACTAGCCTTTGTGTCTAGCCAAATTTTCAACTACAATGTTGTGGGTCACCCACTTGCTAGAGTGTCTCATGCTAATCCTTTGGGAAAGCCCTATAACCAGATTAGAAGAAAAGAGGGCTAGAAACGAAAAGTATTTTAGACAAAGTTTTCTTCTGTCATTGTGGAAAATTCCTGGAGAGTCAATTATGGATCAGATTAATAGTATCTCACCAAAATTAGTGTAATAGCTTAGAATAACAATAATAAAAAGCTTAGAATAAAAAAGTCTCCTTAAAAAAAAGTATCTTAGGAGGAGATGTGTATCCTTAGTGCCTAAGCGAATAGGAGCCTTTTGCATGTGTATATTTCTGTCTTTCAATGTATAGAATGCTTCAAAATAACTAAAGGTCAGTACACATTCAACAAGAAGTTTCTTAGACTTTATGCTAAGCAGTAACTTCCATATATGTATATAATTTTTTTCTAGATGGAAGAAAATTAGCAAAGCACAAAGTCATTTTTCATTGCTTTTGCCCTTCACCCCCTGAAATCTCAAAGAGCCAAAAACCCTGTTGTTTTCTGCAGCCCCTGGGGCGCAGAAGGCATCAAACAGTTCATACTCTGAAAGTCTACCAAATTCACTTCATTTAAAACTCAGCACAGTGTTTTCCCTGTTGGGTAATAAAAGGAGCAGTTGAATACAGTGGTCAGCATGTAATTTAGTTCCTTTCTACCTGTGTGCTATGAATGTTTCATAGCCGTAACAGAGGCTGAGGGCTTGGAGAGCCCTTGTCCAAGTACAGCACAGGAGAGGGAAGTGCATCCTGGTTCTGTCCACTATGAAATATACCTCAGGCTTCCTTTTCCAGCATTTGTCTCTCCTGTGCATGTGGAAATAAATGAGATAAGACTGATACTTGTTTATGGAGATGTAATGCCCTCTGTGTAACTGCAGGAATGCTCAGTTTATCAAAAGCAGAAGACGTGCTAGATTCTCTTCAAAAAATTTCCATTGGCAACAACCAAGTTCTTGGTTGACTCTTTTCTTATATAAATAAGATAAATGCATGAATTTCAGCAGCCACATAACAGAGAAATTTTGAACAGAAAAGTTCTGCAAGGGCTCAAGAAAAATCAATTTACATGACCAGCTAAACGTTTGAGGAATGTGCTGTTGGAATGCAGTGCAGAAATGGTTAGCAGTAACAGCCTGGGTTATCAATCGATGTTTTATACCACAGCTGGCATGGCCTTATGGTCTTGTAAACTCTCTCACACAAATGGCTTTGCTAATCTGAAGATTTCCACTACCTTCCCACAAAATGTGGGAGAATGAAGACTACATGTGCTAAGATTTGCAGTTAGCAGCAAGTAAAGCAGACCCATAAATTTTATGTTAAGCCAAGTTCTGTTTTCAAATATACTTTGCAGGCTGATGAAGCAAATGACATGCTCATCTTGTTACTGTTCATTAACCCACGGATGTGAAATCATTCTGCATATCTGGTCTCTCTTCTCTCAGCAGACATCCCCCCCCAATCCTGTGTAAATAGTGCAAGTTCATCCATCACCAGGTAATCAGAAGACTGTCAGGATCTACTGGCTGCAAATTTGGGAGTTCTTACAATTTCATTTGAAATACAGAAAGATGTATTTGAGAAACTGCTGGAATGAGAAATAGAAAGAGATGCATTTCACAGAATAATTAGTTCTTGTTTTGCACTAGATTTTCCATTAATTTTTTCTTAATGATGTGGACTGTTTCTCTTCTGTGCTGTTCACATTTGGCCTGCTTTCACTGAACCTTATAAACAGGCAGGACTGCTGTAAATGAAATCTGGAAAACATATACAAATACATGCAGGAAGAAAAAATAATCTTGATGCTATTAATCTCATGAAAATGAAGTTAACAGAAGTGGGCCTTAAGTCATAGAGGTTTCAAATGTGGGGGATTTATTTAATCTAGTTTCCAAGGCGAGTTTTGATAGCTTTAAATAATAAACATTTTGTTTAAGAGAAATCTCAAGAAAGCCCTCTGTCCATGTGAACGTATGTTAACATTCCTGTGCTTGAGACCTCCCTGAACTCTCTTATTCTGTGACTTTTATGCTGTTGACTTTGCCTTTTTTGCTGGTAATGTCAGGCTTACTTGTCCAATCTCAGCTGTGTGACTGAGGCACTCGTTATTATCCATTGTTTGAACAAGGTCTTGTTGTGTGCTCTGACTGATTGATTGCTTATTCTCAATAAACAAAGACTTGCACTCAAGGTCTTTGAAACACTTCTTGCTTAACTAGTCAACTTATATACACAGAGGGCCAACTGTCCCACTCTTGTATTCATTTATTCAAATAGGTAACTTTTTTCTCAGACAGAATCACTATCTTAGAAAGGAAGAGAGAGCAGTCAGGAGGAAATATTATTTTTCTAGTCCTACTTATCTTTCTGTTTAAGCTATACTGTTTTTCTAGGTGTTTCTTTAATCTGAAGTCACAGCACAAGATATTACATTAATGAACTCCATTTATTCTGAAACAGGATAAAGTGAAATCCCAGTGATGCTAGAAGAGGAGGAGTACTGAAAACCATTGTCTCCCTATGAAAAGAGAAGGAGCCCAGAGTTATGTTGTTAGTATCAGTAAGGGGTGACGCTCAACTCAGAGCTTCATTTGAGAACGATATCAGCTGTGAATACAAACCTTTGCAGGTGATTTTAGTTAATAGTCCTTTGAATATTTTTCTTCCTTCACTGACACAACTGATTAGCATAAGCAGTTTTTGAAATACCCTAATACTGCAGTTTCATAATGAGTGTTCAATCTGCCCTGCTGTCATTAAAAAAGTCCTATGGCATTATTTTTTTTCCAGTCAGCCTTACCATTTAATATCTTGAATATGTGAAAGATAATAGCTGAATGAAACTTGCAGTGTCTATTCCAATGGAAAGATGTAATCTTGTGGTGCAAATCTGCCAGCATTTTACGTGAGGGGGAAAGAGAAACCTCTTGCAGGTTGCTGACATTTTGCAAAGTGGTAATGACTCCAGTGCTGTGCAGACACAAAATAACACAACTCTCTCTGTCTTCTCCTGTATGCACGGTTCACTTTTGTCGACTCCTATACAAGAATGAAAATTCTCTTACAAAGGTGAGGTCAGCAAAATTCCTCCAAGTAAAATTAATGATGTCACTGTAAAGGGTATCTTTACATAGCTAGTATATATGCACCTGACAAGTTTTATGGCAATTCTATAGTAAGAGTCCACCATATTAAAAAAAAGTACGTATTCTGATCTATTTGAATATGGTTTTCCACCCCTCCTCTCTTACTCTCTTTACTGGGATTGGATTGGGCTGGGAAGGGAGGAAAATATTTTCTTGACTTTTTTTTTCTTTCTTCTCTGTGGTCGTAAGAAAAGTTTTATCATTTACAGAAATGTCAATGTCAATGCACACTTGTAGTGCTATGTACATAAATATAGACGTGAAAGTTCCCTCACACTCCTGCATTCATTTACTGCATAATGGTAAATAGGCAAAGTTTATTCTTATGCTTACATTAGTTAAACCATTCATTCTTTTGAAATATGATGTTATAAACAACACAGTAATTTTTTGGGTTCTGCATATCATTAATATTTGGGGGAAAATATGTCTCTTGAAAAGTTAATTGAAGCAGCAGATCGGAGTCTTCTCCCAATTGCAAAGGTAGATCACACGTAGATGCAGTGAGATGCTAGACTTACATCAATTCAAAATGGGTGTAAACAGGAGAGAAGAGTCACAGTCCATTTTTCCTGTATGAAAAGAGTGACTAATACACAAGAGGCTGATTTAGTAGGAACATTTAGTCATGGCTTCCTGTAACTGGGCCACTTTGTGAAACGTGTAATTACACACCAATAGTTGCAGGTAACAGTGTGCTGGATAACTTAGGACATTGTGATAGGAACAGAACCCCAACTTGGTAATTTTAAGAAGTGAAGAGCAATTCTTATGTAATCCCCTTTCATTTTAAACCCCCCACCCGCTAGTCTATTAAACCTTAATTTGATCAGTAAAAGGGGTTCTTGACTGATGCTGCTGCTCCGCTCCTACTGCCTGCAAGTCTGGAGATGGCTGTTATTGCTCCATCCCTGTCAGGAGGCTCCTGAGTTTCCTACATGGGTCTGTTTGTCTTTCTGCATTCTTATGCCCTGTCCATTCCCTGTAGATTTTCCCCTCGGTAATTCTCAGCACGGGGTAAATAGGTAATTCCAGTTGCTGTGACTGGTACGTTAGGCTCTACCCCCTTCTGTGCTGCTTATTTATCAATATTTGAACAATGCACATGGTCTCCCTATGACCCTCATTCTATTTTTTTCCCCTGTCAGAGATTGCTCTTTTTGAATAATAATTTTGACTGAATAATCACTTTGTCTCTAGAGACAGACCTTCCTAATCTCATTTCCATTTAGTCTTTGCATCCTAAGGTTGTTATGCCACACATCATCCTGCCTTCCAGAGCCACATTAACCAACATAACTAACACCTGCTGCATCTGGATTCATTTTTTTCCAAAGTGGGGTAGGCTTGTGCAATAAAGTGTTTTGAAATTCTTTTTTGGGAGTATATGAGCATCCCTACACATACACACATATGTTGCTAACTGTGTGAAAAGACAAGGTAGCAGGAGGTAGTCAGGCTTGTGAGAGTTTTATCTTGCAGTCTTGTGTTAGGTCTCAAAATTTACCCTTATGGTGGAAGTCCCAATGTGCCGGGTGAGGGATAGTTTTGGCCATACTGTTTATCCAGAAGTTTTAATCAATCTTCTAGATATCAGCCATACCTTAACCTCAAACATAACATTTAATATTTTTATCTGTATTCAGAATTTCCTGAGATGCTATTGCAGAATCTAGCAAACAAATCTTATATACATGTAGCATTTCTTGTTACACATTGCAAGATCTAGTGCAAAATTTTTAGATTCTGTGGACACTTCTGATGCCGCAGGACAATACTGGTACTTGAGCTTGAGGACAGCTTGCAGTTGATCGGGGTTAAGCACTCTTCTTACATTGAAGTTGATGTTAAATGAGAGCTTAATGACACTGGTGAACTCTGGACATACTATTTCAGCAGTAGTATAGGTCGTAAGGAGAATGCACTAGGGCTAAAAATGCTTCAGGATGCTTTGTTTCTTCTTGTCACCAGAGTCTTCACTGGGATCAGCTTCATCCAACTGGTCTTTAGGTTCAAGTTATTGAGAGTGGGAGAACTCAGGTAAGCAGGAACTGGTCAGCGACTGGGAAAGAAATGGGTCAATCTGTATGAGATTTTAGGGAGTATAAATAAAAGTGCTTAAGAACGAACTTTCATACTAAAATTTTCTTAGTTTTATGATTTCGGTTATAAGCAGTGAAGTTAATTAAGAGAGGTATCATTCTGCAGGATTTTTAACTTTACGGGTTAATGAGTCTGAACAGGTGTGAGATTAGATGTAGCTGAGAATAGCAAGCTGGTGGGAGAAAATACCAATATTTATTACATTCAGTCTTTGCTTGAGGGATGAGAAAACAGAAGAAATCACCTTGCCCAGGAGAGAAGTTTAGAAATATGGTTTTTGCAGTATAATATATTCTTTTCATAATTAGCAGTTCTTGGGTGATTACCTGAGGAGGCTGGTTGTGCTAAATGATTAACTGAGTACCCATATATCATATGAGTAACGTGGGCATCCTCTGCTCTTTCTAGTGTCAGAGAAGGTTAGGAACCTATCTCTTTGGTCTGTGGTGAATGCTGTTTCACATCTTATTTTACTGGAAGGACTTATCCCAACAGAAAACTGCATTTTTGTAATCAGTAGTTGTGGCTGTCCTTACTTGGCAAGTCATAACCTTGTCCAGGCAACCTTCTCTCTGTCCTGTAAGTTTTGGGTTTTTTTACACAAGAGAGATTAAAACAGGCAGTATTTTGTCAGTGGCTAGAAGTGGTGCATTTCCTTCACCTGTGAAAAAAGTATGCCTGGTAAGCTTGAGTAGCAAGAATCGATTCCAACCCAATCTGGAATTGTTCAGGTGCTCAGAAATGGGCGACCAGCACGATCAAGGATAAAAAGTGATATCATTTAATGGTTTGGGTTGGAAGGGACCTTAAAGATCATCTAGTTCCACCCCCCTGCCATGGACAGGGACACTTTGCACTAGACCAGGTTGCTCAAAGCCCCATCCAACCTAGCCCTGGAACACTGCTAGGAATGGGGCATCCACAACTTCTCCCTGGGCAATCTGTTCCAGTGCCTCAACACCCTCATAGTGAAGAATATCTTCCTTATATGTAATCCAAATCCACCCTTTTTCAGTTTAAAGCCATTACCTCTTGTCTTATCACTATATGCCCTTGTAAAAAGTCCTTCTCCAGCTTTCTTGTAGGCCCCCTTCAGGTACTGGAAGACTACTAGAAGGTCTCCCCATAGCCTTCTCTTCTCCAGGCTGAACAACCCCAACTCTCTCAGCCTGTCCTCCCAGGAGAGGTGCTCCAGCCCTCTGATCATTTTCGTGGCCCTCCTCTGGACTCATTCCAACAGGACTGTGTCCTTTTTATGTTGGGGGCCCCAGAGCTGGATGCAGTACTCCAGGTGAGGTCTCAGTAGAGCAGAGTAGAGGGGCAGAATCACCTTCTTTGACCTGCTGGTCATGCTTCTTTTGATGCAGTGCAGGATACAGTTGGCTTTCTGGGCTGTGACTGCACATTGTTGGGTCATGTCCAGCTTCTCCTCAACCAACACCCCCAAGTGCTTCTCCTTAGGGCTACTCTCAATCCATTCTCTCCCCAGCTTGTATTTGTGCTTGGGAGTGCCTCGACCCATGTGCAGGATCTGGCACTCGGCCTTGTTGAACTTCATGAGGTTTGCTTGGGCCCACCTCTCAAGCCAGGTCTCTCTGGATGATATCCCTTCCCTCCAGTGTGTTGACCGCACCACACAGCTTGGTGTTGTCAGAAAACGTGCTTGCAGTGCATTCAGTTCCACTGTCCATGTCACTGACAAAGATGTTAAACAGGGCTGGTCCCAATACCAACCCCTGAGGAACGCCACTTGTCACTACTCTCCACTTGAACATTGAGTGTTGACTGCAACTCTTTGAGTGTGACTCTTCAGCCAGTTCCTTATCCATGGACCACTGAGTGGTCCGTACATCAAATCCATGTCTCTCCAAATTAGAGACAAGGATGTTGTGTGGGACAGTGTCAAATGCTTTGCAGAAGTCCGAGTAGATGACGTCAGTTGCTCTTCCCTTATCCACAACATTGTAACCCTGTCGTAGAAGGCCACCGAATTTGTCAGGCACCATTTGCCCTTAGTGAAGCCGTGTTGGCTGTCACCAATCACCTCCTTATTTTCCATAGCATAGTTTCCAGGAGGGTCTGCTTCATGATCTTGCCAGGCACAGAGGTGAGACTTACTGGCCTATAGTTCCCCAGGTCTTCCTTTTTTCCCCTTTTAAAAATGGGGGAATTTAGTATGAATTCAGGTGAATAATTTTTTAACATGAGGAAAAAAAACTTAAAAGAGGACATCTTTTTAAATTGTGGAGAAGAGCAGTTCAAATGTAATAATGAGTTTTCTGTGCTACATCTTTGTAGATTTGCTGGGAAAAGAGAAATGTGATATTAAAATAAATATTTCTCTCAAATTGATAAGAATTTTGTTTACACTGACAAGGTTTTTCAAGTCTCAATTGAATGGTCTCTCTTTGACCTCGCAAAGCCCTTGATATGTGCACACACAAATAACTTTGGCAACTGGTGCCAGAGTGACCAGGTATAAGTGAGTACATAGTTCTGCAAGTAAGCACATAGAATTACAATCATATCTCTCAACCTTAATTGCCTCATAGAAAATAAACACTCCCAGTTATGCGATCTCCCCTCTTGCCAGGACAATACAAATCTCGAAGATCTGTGATAAGACCCTGCTTTTAATGAGAGAAGATTGTATTTCTCCTCAAATCCCTCTAAGTCTTTGACTTGATTTGAGAGAGAGGGGCAACTAAATTAAATTGTGTTTGAGAAGTATGAAAATTAAAAAGTCTCCTGGGACCTCTCTTAGGATCAGGGTTTGAAAAGCTTTGAGAATAAGGTGTGAAAATCTTCACTCGGGCTGTCAGCGTGGGCTGGGACTGCTCTGTCTTGCTCATACCCTGAGAGATGCTGAGCACCTGCTAACGCTTTGCACTTCAGGGTTGCTGAGGCTGAGCCTCCTCCGCAGTTTCACTTGGGGAAATCAGACGTGGGCACTTCTCTCCTGCTAACGGGACATTACACTTACTGTTTGTGATGCTGTATACCTTTCACTATTAATTTCTGCAGTACTCCTCTGAAGAAGCAATTGTTATTATCCCAGACAGGTGAGGCACGGGAAAGGTTGCATTAATGAAGTGGCACAATGAAGAAAACTGTAATCCATGCCCAAGTGTCATGAAAGAACTTCTCATTCACCCAGACCAAGGTGCCAACACTTTCTGTGGCAACAATACTGGTAGCCATTTGCAAATGTTCAAAACTGGCTAGACCTCTTTTTCACCTCTGTGAAAGAGAATGAGATTATTTTAAAAATCTAAAGGCTTAAAATAAACGTATTGTTTTTGGCATGACCATTTGCTTTTAGTCAGTAGTGAGAGGAAAGTCCCCTGCTCCTAGCTGGGAGGTGGCTGTGTCCTGCTGGACGTTCAGCTGTAAGGGCCAGGCAGTGCACGTGCCCCAGGACCGCAGTCACCTGCTCCACCATACGGAGAGGATCCTGCTCTTCTTGTGTCCATCTGCCTGCCGTGTGTGTTCCTGGCTGCTTCTGCTTTTGGCTGACTGTCAGGATGCGTAAAAGTCCTGCCAGGATTTCTGATACTTTTGCCATGGCCAGTCAGTGAGAGGAGAAGACTTTAACTTCCCTTTTGCCTGTGAGTGAGTGGCCCCAGAGAGAAGGAGAACACTGAAGGGGACTCGTCCTCTGTGGGGATGGGTGTCATGGTGGGTGGAGGAGAGGTGAGGGGTGGGGAACTTCCATGCAAAGAATCTGTCCTTATTTAGCACACAAAAGTGCAGCTCAATGAAAGATTAAGAACAAAAGGAACAAAATAGCCCGCTCTTTGCATGCATACCTTCTCCTGGGGTGCTACAGTTGCTGAGAGTTCTTATCAGATCCTTGGTAAGCAGGATATAAGAGAAATTACCTTTCTGAAACCACATTTATTAATTGGTAATGTTACAGGCTTGTTACGGCTGTGGCCTTTGAGAGAACTTCCACCTGCTAATAATGTGGCTGTGATTCAAGTAAGGGCATTGATGTAGAATGCTTAAGCGATGGTTAAAGTACTGTGCAGAAGGCCTGAGGTTCAAACATAGAAGTAGGTAGCTGCTGTGCTTGCAAAAATGAATATTGAAATGTGCTGTCCAGCAGGTACTACCTTGCTTTGAGAGTTATTTTCGAAGACTAATTTCTAGTTATAATCACAGATTAATTTGCATCTTCACAATCACTGAATGCACATATCCATTTACAGGAATATTCAAGCCTAACTTCCAAAGCTTGACATAATTCTGAAAATAAATTCTGAAGTCAACCATATTTAGAATATGGAAAAAAAAGAAAAGAAAAAAAAGAAAAGAAAAAAAAGGCCTTGCCTGCTGGAGATGCTACAGCCAGTTCCTCGTTATAAATAGTATATGTATATAACTGTACAATCAGACATCTCTTTCATGATGTGCTTTCTAGTGATTTCTCTGTGCCTTTTTGTTTGCTACTTGGAAATTCTGTGCACCTTCTTATGGGGCAGCATTGCTTTCCCTGCGGGTGCCCAAGAGATGTACAACGTTTCTTGCTGCAGTCTTTCAGTGGCTGTCAGCAGGCAGCTGGCCAGAGAACTTTTATTTAGCAACTGGAGAATTTTTGTTTGCAAGACTGATGGGACCTGCCTCAACTTACCAACAGCAATAACGATGTTTCTCCCCCACCAAATAGATCTAGGCTGAAGCTCCCTGGCATTAATAAATGACTAGATCTCTCACCTCCCTCTCTTTTTCCAGCTACAAGTGTGAAGTATAGAAAGTGAGACATAAGTAATACTTGCTGTAATTTCATTTAAAAGTTGGAGAAGACCAGGGGAGAAGAGGAACTCTCTGTTAACTTGTGTAAAAGCTAAGAGTTAAAATGTGGTGAAAGACTTACTCATTAGCTAAGTATGATTATATTATGCTGTCTTTTCTGCAAGGAAAGCATTAGCAATCCAGCTGTTCATTTGTATTCAAGAGGTCTGTAAGACAAAACTGTAATGAAATATTTAATCTGAAAACAACATTGAACAAAACTTTTTTCAGTGTAGGAATGGAAATTGGGAGCAAAAGTCCCTGAAAAGACCTTGCTTCCAAAATGTGTGTGGTGAATTTTATTTCAGAAAATTTACTAATAATTTTTTACCATCTGGGAGCAGAAATAGGGTTCTAGGTGGGGCATTCCTGAGTTAAATTCAACTCAGTTAAATCCAGCTGTTTTAGGATGTCTTTTTCTTGATCAGTTTATGACATTTCTCTTTCTTCCACTTGAGCTACTTGGGGTTAAATATCAGTGCTAGGAGAAGAGCAACTGCATTTTTGTAGAGTTGATTTATAATGACTTTAGAGTTTTGTTATTCATTTGGAAATTATCAGTTTCTTGCTAGTTCACTGGCTGATGAATCTTACTTTCCTTCTTTGTGCCGTCTAGATCTTCCATGGTTAGATGCACAATCTCTCGTTCTCTGCAAGGCAGAGGTGTACCCAACAGCTGTGAGATATTTTTGGCTTTTTGGTTTAGAGGGGGCCTATGAAAACTTCATGTCTATTTTGAGTACATTTTCCTTCTGCAATTCCTCTGGTATTCAATTGAATAAAAAGAAATTAAGTAAAAAAAGAAAAAAAGAAAAAAGGAAAGTTTACATCTGGTTTGACTAAACATATGAAATGGCTGACTTTGACTAAACATATGAAATGGCTGACTTTGCATTTAGATTGTGAAAATGGACTTCTCTGCAGGATGACCCTTGCCTTGAAACATTTGCAGTATTTATAGTACCTTTTGACAAACATCAGGTGCCTCTGTGGGTCATAAAGAAGCTTGACACCAGGTGAGAAAAATGTTTCACTATGAGAGTTTGGGGCTAGGAGCTGAACTCAAGGTTCCTGGGCTCTGGACTAATACTTTAACAATGGGGATCTTGCATCTTTTGTCTTGTATACCTATATTGTTAATAAAGTCTATACCTTTGCTCTTTTTAGAATCATAGAATAAATATCCTGATTTGGAAGGGACCCATGAGGATCATCAAATCCAACTCCTGGCCCCATACAGGACAAACTAAAAGTTGAACCATACATCTAAGAGTATTGTCCAAACAATTCTTGAACACCAACAGGCTTGGGGCCGTGACCACTTCCCTGGGGAGCTTGTTCTAGTGCTTGACCATCCTGTCAGTGAAGAACTTTTTCCTAATATCCAATTTGCAGTGGAGTATATATATGATGTCACCATCAATCACCTTGAAATAACTGATGTGGAATACAGAGACTCCTATTAGCTAGGCCAAGTTACAGGAGCAAGGATGCACAAATTATCTGTCTGTGGCATTATCTGCCTGTTGTTTCCTTAGGCGAGCTGGAAACACTGGTGTAGGTTCACAAATCTCTTAATGGTTTAAACCTGATTTCTTGAGAAATTGCATCCTCTCCACCAGTCATATCAGGACTGGGGGATGTAACCAGGTACCTTTGGGATACTTAGTAGAGAGGATGTTATCCTTCAGCATATCACCCTTGTGAGCTTCTTGGTTTTGATACCAACCACCCTTGGGTTGAAATAAAAAAAGCTGATCTCTGGACCAAATGCAGTCTCCATCTACCTGGTGAGATGTGGAGAATCCCTGACAGACTGACATGTGTGAGGAAATAAAAGCGCTGTTTAACTCTCATTTCATTTCATTTGTAAGTCTGGGAGTGTAGAAGTCCTGAATTCAGCTCTTACTGCCATGCTCTTTGTAGCTTGTGTCACAAAAATGATCAAGGTTGAAGAAGGACAGATGTGAAGAACCTCTACTAAAAATGGATTACTAAAATATTTCAGAATTGTAAATAAATTTATCCTCAGTCTTCTAAGAAAGAGAGACGTAGTTGTCCTTTTGTAAGTGTAGGGAACTTTAAGGCCAGCATTTTCAGAGGTGAGTGTTGGTTGCCTCAGTATTTCAGCATCCAGTGTAGACATTTCAATTGTTTAGAGCTTAGCATGTCCTGGGCTGGTAATTACAAACCGGTGCACAGCGCTAGTCACTTTTGAAACATCTGCCTAGCCATGAAACAGTCTTGAGACAGATTTGGAATGAGAATACAGATTTCACAGGTACCAGTCACTGTGTTGAACAAGTTTATTGCTTTTAAATCTTAGTTGCTTGTATATATGCATTACAAGAATAGATTATGAACTGAGATTTTTAATTTGTATGTGATATCCATATACACATTGTTGAACATTTCTGTTGACTAGACCTGGTTGGGGAGGAAGAGGTCCAGCTGTAATGGTTTTCCAGATTCTACTATAAATAATTAATCTCTTTAAGCTGAAGTTTCCAAACTGCATCTATTTTTGTTGTATTTTTAAGCTGCATTCAGTGTGGGTGTAAACAAACTTTTCATTTATATGTTGATTTTCATTCTGTGATACTTTTTCCTCAAATAGTGCCCTCATCATTTACAAATACAAACATTATTTTTCTCTAGTGTCTGAGTATGTCACATCCTGGTTATATACATTCAAAACCAGGCTTGCTAGCATTTTCACTTCATATGAAGAGGGTTAATTATGAACTAGACTACAGATCTCAAATACATCAGCAAGCTAAGTAGCTGGTGACTGCTGCAATCAGTTAACTGCAAGGAAATGAAACAGGACTTATTTACATTTAGAGTGATGCCTGAGTTCTTAATCACCTCAAAGCATTTAAAAATTAACTTTACTACCAACAGCTCAAGAGGCATAATGAACCCCAGGAGGGAGTTTTCTTCTCTTTCATTTTCATTGAAGCTGTCTATTCATTTACATCAGACTACTCTCACTCCAGTCTGTTTTCCTGCTAAAACCTCAAAACTTTCCTTATTTCATTTTCTTAAATAACTTGTGGTTCATTTGGTATGCTTCATCATAAATTAGTATTAAAACTGTGCAAGAACTCTTGGCAACTACTGAAGTACATGCAGCCACAAATTCTTTAAGGACAAACAAAAGCAAACAGCTTAGTATTTCTGTGTTTTGTTGTAGATGTATCTATGTATTAAAAAGGCAACAAAATATCTTTAATTATCATCTTCATGCTTTTCTGAGCTTTTGCACCTGCACAAGCACGTTTTATGATTTTACACACGGACACACTCACGCTCCAGAAAGGGGGCTAACACAGTAATCAAATAAGCAGCTAACAGCCTGACAAGTAATGACATTTGACAATTGGCAATTTAGAAGATGGAAGCAAAGATATTGAAACTAGTACAAATTCTCCAAGCTTTCCATGATAACTTTGTTTTATCTTGACTCCTATTTGCCCTGAATCCCCTAATAGGAGCAATCCTTTCATAATATACTCAGCCAACCCATTATTTCTATATGCTTTTTTTCCGTTGCTACAAACATGAAGCACTAACACCTCCAAAAGTGGCCTGTTCCCTTGGGAAAGGTCTCAGCTATGAGGGGAAAAAAATTTTCTTTGGAAGTTTCCCTTTAAGGTTTGAACTATTTTCCTGGGCTATTTACCGCTAAAGTGAAGGTGATGTTTTGAGAGACAACAGTAATGAAGAGCACAGCGATCCAGCAAAACTAAATAGGGGTAAAGCTTAATAGCAGAAGCATTTTTTTTTTCCTTGTATTGGTGATTTAGTGGACAAATTGAATTTAGGTGTTTATACATCTATAAAGATAAGCAGAAGTGCTAGCAGTGCAGGTTATTTTTTTCGTATATAAGAGACAACATAGTAGTACCATGGCAGTTTTAGTAAACAGTAGACACATAGTTCCAGTAGATATGTGCATGTGTATTTAGTAAAGCTGCAGGCATAGTTCTTTTAGCACTTTTCCCATTGCCTGCTCCTTCAATGAAATTTTCATCATAAATCTAATAAACTTACAAATTAATTGTTGTGACAGCTTTTGTTACCTGTATTTTTACAAAGCAATTAGTGTATGCAACTGTAAATCGCAGTTCTCCAATTACTTAGACCTCTTACGGAAGAGCGTCATCAAACCGAAGCAAGGCGTTAGGCGAGCGGCTGCAGTTTGTGGGGCACTCGAACCACCACGGCTGCCGGAGGGGGTAACCCTGCCCCGACTGCCTCCTCCTCCTCCCGCCAGCCGCATTAGCTCTGCACCCTCTGACCGCGGCAGCTGCTTGGTAAATTGGATTGAAGAGCTGATACTTTGGGAAAATAAGCGGTGTTAGCCTGGGGTAGTGCGGAGCTGGAAATAAGGGCCAAGGATGGGAAGGAGAAGCGTGGGTCTCTTTTTTCTGATGACCATGTCACCTCAATACTGTCAGACTGTGGCCTCAGATGAGGAAAAAAATATACTGGTTGCAGTTAATGGGAAATAAGCGTTTTCGTTTACGTAAGCCAGACACCAGCACTACAATCGTGAGGAACAAGCCTCTATATTTATGAAACAACTATAGTTCAGTCTTGTAAATCCTTTTCCAGTCAGGAGGGTAACAGTTCTTCAAACAAAATATCTTTATCTTTTTACTGAAGTGGTAAATGCTCTGATTGGGAGACAGATGGATTTTAGTGTGTGCTGTACAGGGGAAAGATGTGAATGCTGATAGCTCCCACCTTGGGGGAGGTGAAATACCGGTACAGAATCTACTCACCTGACTGGTGAAGCTTGAGGGATTGTTTCCTTTGTTAGCCTACAGTTGCGTAGTTAATATTACCCTTTATCTCTGCAGGAAATGGAATATGACATGTGGCGAGGCTGGGGGCTAGTATTGCTTCAGCTATCCGTTTTGTAAAAGAGCCAGAAAATTTCTTAGAATGATTTAAAACAAAAGCGTGCTGTTGTGTGCGTCAATGTTGAAATGCTTTTACATTTCAAATCTGTGAAATGGTTCTCATGTAACTTTCTCATGATGGACCGTGTTGCCTGTTGGATTTGATGTTCTCTTTCAAAACTTATAGCTCATTTCCTCTTTACATGTCAAATTGTGCTGAACTCTAGGGTTTCTGCAAATAACTTATTTATAGAGATAAAGAGACAGAGTTCGTAATTAAAAAAAAAAATTAAAATATTGTTTACAGTTGAGTGAAAGATTTAAACCGTTTTCTTTCTTACCTATTTTCCTATCCTGTTTCTAATTTAAATTTAAATTTATTTTTATTTTTAATATTTCCCTTGTTAGGAACCCTGACCAATTGTAGAAAAGTCTAAAAATATGCTATATTTTCTTATCTCACAGTTTCAATGTATTTTGATTTAGACGGCTGTGCAGCAAATCTGACAGAGATGAAGGAATGAGCAGGACCTGATCCTGCATTCAATAATATGGGAGCAGCCCACTTTCCACTTTCCCTGTAGCAAGCACCACTCACCTCTGCTGTTAGTTGCTGGATAAAAGCTCTGAGGAGAGTTTCTCACCTATTATATTATTCAACTGTTAATTTTCATAACTTTTTTAAAAAGTTAAGTATCTTTGTTTTCCTAATAGAAACCATAGTTGTCTCTGGAGTTTGCCTCAATTTTCCTCTATAAAACCATCTGTAGTTTCATCTTGATTTATATCTGCTGCATGAGAGGAACAGATCTGTCTGTCAGTTCAGTCAAACTCTTTCCAGACATTTACTCTGTGAAAGGGTTTGATGCAAAACAATACATTTTAAAAGTTTCTTTCAGTATCATTTCATAGAGATTAGTTTTTCTGGATGGTATTATTTGTAGGCAATGGTGCCTGAATCCCTTCTGAGTTAGTTTTAAATTACTCCTGACATAAATGTCTTCAGGACTCCTGCCAAGTGGTATACTACTATTTCCCCGTCCTTCATTTCAGCCAAAACCTTGTAATGTAGTTTTATTGTTATGACTGGTTGTGACATTGATTTTGAAGAATTTGTAATATACAGTCAAACATTGTACTCACTGAAAACATGACAAGCTTCTGCAGTAGGTGTTTCTCCATAAACATATCCTTTCATTGGTATATAGATATTATTTGACTCTGGCTAACAACGTGTGACCATGTTTGATGTGATATGTAGTATTAAGTCTTTTGGCTGAATAAACTGGTAGTTTATTAGAGACTCTATGCAATAGTGTGACTCCACATATTTTATTTTCTTAACTCTGTTTTTTTTCTTCTTCCTTCATGTTTTCAAAATGTGAGACAGAATTTAAGGTAGATTTCCATCTGGAAAAATTAGTATCTTCGTTGCCTAATACGAAAGCAGCTAAAATTACTCTGGGAGGATCTAGCAGGAACTTGGGATGAAAAAATACTGAAAACTTTCATAACTACGGAAAACTTCACTCAGTCACTCATTTCCTATTAGCCCCTGACCTTCCTAAAAATGAGCATCTTCAGATACCATGGTTTTGTAGGAGATTAATGTCAGGTAACAAATTGCTGGGAATGAATTATCCAGTGTGCTAACATAATCATTCAGATCCAGGTACTCCTCAGGCACTGTCAGCAGAAACTGAGCTAAAACTCTGATTTCTGAGTGTTGCCTGCTATTGCAGATTTAGTGTCCTGCGTTACATTGTTTGTACTGAAGGAGCTAGAAAAAGGCTGCCTGGCAGCTGCCTCCTTTGGGAATCCCTGCTAAAATGAAATGTATATTTCATAAGGCCATCCCAGGGAGCAAAATTTTAAGTAAGGGTACATTTAAAATGAGTAAACAATTGTCTACTGGGAAACTGTGTATGGAGCTTTATTTTTAAATATATATACTCATCTTTCAGTGTGTGGAATTACACACATAATCCACAAATAGAGAACATGATAGTTAATGCTTAACATCCCTCTAAACACAGCCTTGCAAGCTAAATTAGTAAACACTATATAAAGAATATTGTCTGCATAAGACCCAGTTTCACTAAAGTCAAGTCAAGGCTCTGCTGCCATAAGAGAGTGTTTTATTGACATATAAACTCCGCAGTGGATCTGGTTGAGTATTCCGCGAGAGCACCTTTTAACTGGAATTACCTGCAGGGACTTGAAAGTAATGATATATCTGGAATATTTTTGGATATTGATATGTATTTGTGTGACACAGCCACACCACGGTCCTATAGTCATAATTCAACTTGCGTAGGTTGGTTTGTTTAAGGTTTGTCAGAGAATGGACACAGTGAACGTTTAATCTCTCATGACTTTAAACATCTGTGGGATAGATGTCTATACCTGAGCTAGTTATTCTGGGTTCCCCTCATTATTGGTGGGAGAAGTAGATACTTTTGCAATGTATTCAGATGGTTTGTTTTAGATCTCTGCTTAGGATGAGATGCCTTAGTCTCTGGACTCTGTCATCTACATTGGCTATGCACAGAGATGAGGACGGCTGGTTCGGATGTAGATGCCTGTCTCTAGCTGAAGTCATAGAAAGCCTCCCAATTCTGACGAGCAAGACTTTTTTTTTTTCTTTGGGATAAGATAAGATACCTGCAGTTGTATCTTTAATAGTAATAATTTGATAGAATTCAGTTTGGTTTTATATGTTTATGTGGGAAAATTGGACCCGAGTGTTAAAGGAAGAAAATTTGATGAATTATTCAATGCTCTTCTCTTTTTTCACTTCTATAGTTCAACAGAGCTATAGATAAAGGCATTTATGTATGTGTGTGTATATATATTTGGGAAAAATCTTTAGGACAAGGTGAACAGAGTGATTTCTTTGTTGCTTTTTTACACTGCGATTCAAGCTTGCTGCTATGATACCTTTTCTGAACTGATTGCATCAGTCTAAAAGAAGAGATTATAGAATACAACAAAGAACAAAATAAAATAAAGTAAAAAGAATGTCTTCTAGATGTCGACCCTTCATCCTTTTAAATCCTCTTGCATTTTCAGAAAGCAGTCAGATCTTACCTGCTGCCTATGAAAAATAGCCACATTAAAATTAGCAGCACTCAAAGACAAGTTACAGGATCATCGCAAAGATTTTAAGGTACACAGCACATCCTGTACTTGCAGGTACATATAAAACTGATTAGCAAGTCACAGGGTGGGGTAGTCTGATTCTTTGTTAATATGACTTAGCAATTGTACCTCTTCTATGTGTATAAGTGGGTTGTTATTAACAATGAGAGGCATATATAGTTTCAAATGTATTAATTGCCCTTTGTCCTTGCCTTGCACTACGCTGTGGGTTGGAAGACAGGTCACTTGAGAAGTAGATGCTGTCAAGAGTGTGCTCTGATGTGGCTGCGTTTAGTCCATCTTTCACCTAGAAGAGTCACTGTGAAGGGGTTCCTCTTCTATGTGCCACACGCGTGGTGCATGCCTGCACCATTGCCTTCTCTGCAAGGACTTGGTGTACCAGGTCCTTGTGCAACTTGGTGAGGGGTTGAAAGTGAAGGGGGGAACTCCAGGAAAAACACACAGAAAAGATAAAGATTTCACGGTGCCTTGATCTTACAAGTTTTTCTTACACTGTCCCCTGTACTTTTTACATTGCTTATATCAATACCCAAAATTCCATCAATATCCAGGAAAGGATTAAGCCCAAGTTCAACAAGTCAGTGTAAAACTAGAAGATTCAGTATAGAACTGGATGTGAATTTTTTTCTGTCTTGCAGCTGGAGGAGTCAGTATGAAAAGAGTGTATAAATGGACAAAATGTCAGTGTATATAGTCTGGTTAAAACTCAGCCCCCAGCTCAGTGTGAGGTTGGAGGATGGGCCGTTCCACTTTGGGCATGCAAACATAGAAGCTGCAAAGGTAGAAGACGACTGATGGTACAGGACTGACTGAGCACAAAAAAGAGGAAAAAATTGCTTCTTGGATAGTTCCTATTTTCCTGACACTTGCTTTCTTTTTCATTTTATCTTTTTTCCTCTTTGCAATATGTCAGTTGCAGCTTAATGGGATACTCAGGTGGACGAGGGATGCAGGTCCTTACAGTTCACTGGACTTAATTCTTAATTGTTTTCTGTTAAAAAAACAACCAAACAAAAAACCCAAAGGTCAATCTTGCTCAGACACTGCAACCGGCTATTACAACTCCATTTGTGTTTGTGGTTTTTGATGTATTTTTTCAAGCACTTGTATATTAGAGAGTTATGAGGGTAGATGTAGGTAAACATTGATATATTAATTCTGACCACTGTATGTAGTGTAAAATCCATATTGAATTTAATGTATACAATACATTTTCTGTATACCAATCTATTCATTTTTTTCTTATACAGAAACTACCTAAATTTAGCATTTTTAACAATAAAGAACCCATGTAGGTCATCAGATGTTAGATCTCCTTCCTCCCCTTGCAATATCTTTTATTTCTGAACGACATGGCAGTAACATGAGACCATGACAACCTTTATAAAATGTGTACTTCAGTGAACAAAAAAAGATTATGAAATTTCTGATCAGTGCTCTGAGGGATTGTTTTTGCATTGATACTATATTATGAATGATGGACTATAACATAACTTAACAAAGGCATGTCTGCTCACTTTCAGCTGATAGTAACTTTCACTGGTAGCATTTTGAATTGTTAATTGTACTGTTGTTCTATGCTGAAATTTTTTACCTAAATATTTATGAGGGAATCAGTTCTATAGTACACTACACTAGTGCCCTGCAATCTGGCCGTGTCAGCAAGAGTAAACTTGATTATTCACATGCTCCCAGAGGCAGTGGCAGTGCTTGGAGTGGCAAGTCTGAGCCCCTGGATCCTGGGGGTTTCTCTCTTGCGCATTTTCTGTGTCTCATTCTCTCTTTGCAGATCAAACATTCCCTGAAGTGTGGTAGAAGGCAGGAAGAATGACATTTGCTAATTTGAATTTCAGAAAGCACCTAAACCACATTCTGATCTCCAGGTAAGTGTCTGTGAGCCACTTGGCTTTGACACTTGTTAAAACTTAATCACATATCTTTTTGGTGCCAAGCTACTGTACGCAGACCAAAGAGAGGTGTATGTGTGTGCATGTGCTTGTGGGGGAGGGAATACTTTATTTGTTTGTACAGAAGATGTGAAGTGAAAACAACATCACTCTGGAAAATATGAGATCACCTTATGAAAAAAGAGGAAAGAATTAGCGACAACTGAAAACCTTAGAACTACAGGTGTCCTGATGCTGTTGCTCGATGCAAGATCTCAAGAAGGAAACATCTGGGAACATGTAATTTACTAATTTAGATCAGGTTTTATTTTCATGTTTTCATTCTCTTCCTCTTCCCTCAAACTGCTTTTTAAAGCTTTTTAAAGCCCTCAGGCATGTCATGGCTATATCAAAGTCCTTTCTTAAGCAGTAACTGTCAAATGTAAATGAGAAGGAAAACAAATAGCGTATTCTAAATGTCAATGGCAACTAAACAGGTTGTCTCTGTGAAGATCTGAATATCTCCAAAGAAGTTTGGAACATGTTGTCAATACTGTGAAACTCCGTATTAACCATGTAAAGGGTGTACATAGTGACCAGTGACTCAAAATGAAGTCTTTTGCTTTAGATGCCTCACCATAATTATTAGATTGAAGACTGCAAAATATTTCCTGTGCCTTCACTTACATTTGAAAACAAGTCCATTTCAGTCAGGACTGGGCTGCTGCTTTTGGAAGTATTTGATCCATGAGTTTTGCCAGGCTGAGTGCCCATGGGAAGTTTGATGTGCATGATCTTGCTTAAATATCGCATATGCCAAAAGTGCTATGCTGAGATAAACACCTATGTTGGTACTGATGCAAGATTGACTCACTGTCTACTTTAGATCTCAGACTGAGATACAATCATCTGGTGCACCAAAATTTAGAAGCCTGTGTTCCTCATAGAGTTGGTGGAAAGGGGTGGGCACCTCTGAAGGTTGACTTGTGCAAACTGTCAGGGGGGATGGTACAAATATGCCCTGTTGTGTTTGCTTGCAGCCTAAATATACCTGACAAACAATATTTCTATTGGTTTCATGGGATATTTAATAATAGCAAAGTCAGCTGGCATATGTTATGCTCACGTAAATATGGCTTAATACACAAAATGGAAAGAACTCCCAGGCTCTCTGGCAGGGGTGCTTCATGGGACATGGGGCACAGCTGCAGTTAACACTGTGCAGTTAACACTGTGCATGTGATTGGTGAAGGGGGAAAATAGACCATTAAATGCTGAACGATGCAGGTACTGGAGATACTGCATGACACTGCTGAACAGAGCAGAGGTGTGTGATCCCTTAAACATGCTTTCCATCAGATGATTAAATGCAGTAGTCCTGCTGCATCCCATGTACTTTCTGGAACAGGATGATATACAAACACTTAACAGTCTTGAACCATGTAAAATACTGTTAGCAGGTATAGCGACCTTCTCTAGGATGTTCAAAAGTAAAACAAGAAGTGTGCAAAAGAGGTTGGTTAGCTCTCCATATTCGTGGTGGACAGTACAGCAAAACACATGTTTAAGTTGTAGCAGAGAAGACTCCAGTGAGATATGAGAAAAGCCTTTTGAAGGAGCACTGAAAGAGGCTGTGTGGAAGCTGTGAAATTGTCATTCTTGAGAATCTCTAACTTGGCAAAACACAGCTGTTGTGTCTGCCATGCGGGGCTGAGCCACTGCTGAAGCTGTGGTGAGCGCTGGCAGGGAGATGGTGGTATCAACAGCTGAGATGGGAGCTGCAGTGAACACCTGAGCCATACCCAGGAGATGGTTTGCTAAAGAGTGCAGTTTTGGCTGGGTTTTTCTACGGCCAGCACCAAGACTCCTCAGTGTCCGTATTAGTGGTCTCAGCCTTCCCTGACATGCAGTGTTGCTTTAGTAGCAGGGAGGAGCGAGGCAGTTTTTGTCAGCAGAGCGATCCAGGAGTTGCACTCGCCGCCAATTATTCAGACAGTCGTCAGGAAGGGCTTGTTTACCAGAACAGTTTTCTTCAACGATTTCCCACCTCGGAATGGAGCACAATCCTTTTCACATGTGTTGTGAGCACTATTTATAGCCGGGCAGCGAGAAATGCGCTTGCAGCAGAACTGACACAGTCATTCGATGCAATGTATGATTTCTCCCCAACCCCAGGCATAATAAACACAATCTGTGATATATTTTCTCTATAAACACAATTAATCACAGTGCTTAATTCTCATGATCTCTTAGCCTGTTAATAAAATGAAGAAATATTGCTTAACGGGTATAGTAAAGGGTTGAGGAAGGACGTTTCTGAACCTGTTTCACCTACTGTGGACACATCACTTTGCGTCTTTGGGCTTCATGAAGTCCCCAGAGATTAATCCATCTTCATGAAAATACTGAATAAAGATCGATTCAGGTCAGGATGTTCTGAAGATAGGAATGTCATCTGTACTGTGCGATACTAGTGTCTTTTCATAATGGTTCCTAATGTGCATTTTTAGTATTTTTGAGAAGGCAATTTGTTACTATTTTTCAATCTATCAATGCATACATAGCATTTTCTGGCATTCCTAAAAAGGCACAGTCTTGTTCTCAGTGCAAAAACTGGGTCTTGAGGAACTCATTGTGTAAATGTTTCTTGTCACGGGAGAAAGCCTGTGGTTGTGAAACACAAGCAGGCAACAGATGGTGGGTAGCTACTTGAATGGAGCCTGGAAAAGGTGTAATGCCTCCCCTTCGATCTTCTGGATATGTGTCCTATGTCCAAATAAAGGAGAATGTGGGATGGATTCTTAGCTCCATGGACTGCCAACCACATCACATTGTGTTCCATGGATCAAAACGGAGGCCAAGAGAGTAGGAAGCCAGGTTAGACCTCCTTCCTCCTTCTGCCTATCTGGGGTTTCTTTCTGCCCCAAGTGGGGCAGCAATGACCATTTTGACAAGACACTACACAAGGACAGCAGGAGAGGGAGGCCCAGCACCTTGCTGGCAGCACACTAGCTGCAGCTTTGCCCTAAAGCATCTTATTCTTGCTGACAAGCCTTTATTTATAGAGGTTGTAATACTGGTTTACAGATGGTGTGATTGAGATAGCTGGCACGATAGCTGGACCTCAAAGCCCAACGCCTTGAAGGCGTCATCGAGGCTAATTGCCCGGACTGCCCACCTCCCACATCTTTCTGAGGAGCACTGAAACCCCGCTGTGAGGGAGTGTTACACCTCTGACTGTGTCTCCATGGCGTGCCCTATGGCTGCAAGGCTGTGTCACTGCTGTTCCAGGGGCGCTCGTGCTGTACCCAGGCCTGTGCTCACCATCAGGCCTGCAGGCACTCAGTGGCCGGGCTGGCAGAGGTGCCATCTCCACAGTTTGCCTAGTAAGGGGTCCCTGCACCAACGAGCATCTCTGTGCCACCTTATCCTTCCTCCATGTGAAGGCTCAGCCTCTATTTGCAAGTTCAGACAATGTCAGCACTTGGCAACCAGTGGGGAGGGCTGACAGCCATAGGGCCTGCATCTGGCCATCACCCTGGTTTCTTTTCCTCCTTCCCCGACATTTGCTATGAGACCCTGTGTCTTACGTAGTGTTGCATGGTAGGCTCATAACATCTGCATTGTGTGGAAAAACAGGAGGCTGAGTGATAGGTGACTTATTGCATGCCACAAAACCTGCGGCCCAGGTTTTCCTCTGTGCATACGCATAGGAGGCACAGCTAGACACGCTGGGAGTGACCCAAACACCTTTGGTGTGGAGGCACACCGGCTATTCTGGACACCCTCAGGAGCTTTCTGACTGAGCACTGTAGACACAGACACCCCCTAAAAAATCCCAGTTCCATTTTTATTGCAGTGGCAGAATACAAAATTCAAACCAAATCCAAGTCTGGATATCCTTAAGTTGCTTCCAGACAATAGACTAAACTTTCCTGAGCTGAACAGGGCACGTGAAATCTGGAGCCAAGTCTGAGTTTTCCAGATTGAGCCAGGATCTAGTTAGAAAAAAAAGAACATCCTATTTGTAATAGGAAATGGGTACTTGACTAACGGGGTGTGGTACGTATTTGCAAAGGCTTCAGACTGAAAACCAAGCAGGCTGGTTGTGTGCAGGCTGTGTTTCAGCAGGAAGACTCCAGGTATGCATTTCTGAAGCCAGCAACCATGTGTTCCTTAAATCTGTCTGCCCACCTGAGCAAAACCTGCACTCACAGCTTGAAGGTCTGCTTTATACACCTTGTGTATAGCGGGGTGTATATAGGGTTTGAGTGGAATGCTATTCATGAATGGATAAAATAGAGACAAATTAGAGGAAAAAATGTTGAAAGGAAGGGTAATGGCATTGAGGAGGACGAGGGACACAAGCAGCACAGGGACAGACAAATGATGTGACAGACCCACAGGCAGCTCTGAAGCTCCAACACAATTATTCCTGGACCCTGTAGTCTTAGCTGCTTTGGCATGTGGTCCAGTAACTGGGAACAGGGAATAATGATGAGAGCAGCAATAGGTTGTGGTTTTGTACAGCTCACCACAAGCTTTCTCTTTCCTGTCAGAAAGTATGTGTATTTGTTTTTAAAAATAACTTTTAAACCTCTCTCAGATATTACTTCTGATGACACTGATTTTGAAGAAATCCTGTCAATAAGTAAAGAAACTTTCTAAAACATTATTTTCTTATAGCACTACATTTTCTGAGGAGAAAATGAGTCTCTAGTAGCTCACAAATATTAGAAAAGATGTATATACATATATTTATTCTAAGTACAAGAATCCATACTGACAAGTGTGATCTTGTGATCCTTTTTCTAGCATACATCTACCAATGTGAGTAAAGTTGTGTGAATGACTTCTGAGTTTTATGAATGCACAGCAACAGGGACAACTAAAATGTTAGCTGCTTTTAACAGCAATTATGCTTTGCTATTCTCCATTATTTTCAAGAATAGGAAAAGTGTTTTATAAAAGAGGACTTTCAGATGATGTAGTTCTGAGTAGTGAGGGTAAGCTCAGCACATTGCCTTCTCCCTGTTCTTGGTCCTCCCTCCCCAGCTTTGTGTGCAGAATTTCTGTTGGCCTCAGTGGTACTTCTCCACCCAGATGGAGAGGTCTGTTTAACGTGTTCTGTTAAGGCAGTATAAAGAGCTGGAGATGAAGGACATCACAGGCTTAATTAAACATCCCTATATAATTCCTCTCACAAACATTAAGGTAAGAAGTAACAAAGACTTGGAGGCTACAACAAAGTAGAAAGTGTTTGGATGTAGTTATGTAAGTGAGGCTGGGGACCATCTTGCCTTTTAATGACCCAAGATATAATTTTCATTATTTCAGGTCTCTGAGAAACTCAGAGGAGTATCATCCAGACCACTTAAAGAATTTGTCTCCATATAGTATGCTGATACTTGTATTAAGGCTATAGGTTTGTCCATAATCATGCTGGCTTGATGTAAATATCATCAAAGGTATTACATAAATAATGACCTACTGAAAAATTCAGAGTGGGAAAGAAAGTGATAGGAATTGATATTTCTGAAATAATGAACATGTCAGAGCTAAGAGCTGCCTCCTTCGGGCATCCCCCTGCCCCAGCGTGGGGCCCTCCCCGGGTGCGGGTGGAGATCTGCTCCCCTGTGGACCTCCATGGCCGCAGGGTCACAGCCGGCCTCACCATGGGCTTCCCCAGGGGCTGCCGGGGACCCTCTGCTCCGGTGCCTGGAGCCCCTCCTGCTCCTCCTGCTGCTCTGACCTGGGGGCTGCAGGGCTGTTCCTCTCACATCTTCCCACTCCTCTCTCCGGCTGCTGTTTTTGCAGCAGCTTCCCCCCTTAACTCTGTTCTCCCAGAGGTGCTGCCACCATGGCTGATGGGCTCGGCCTTGGCCAGCAGCAGGTCCACCTTGTAGCCAGCTGGCACTGGCCCTGTTGGACATGGGGGAAGCTTCCAGCAGCTTCTCACAGAAGCCACCCCATAGCCCCCTGGCTACCAAAACCTTGCCACGCAACCCAAGACAGCACCACCCTCTATGCAATAGAGCAAAGGTAGAATGTTGCATACTGTTTGATAAGAATACTTTCTGTGTAATTGTTATGAGATCCACTAATTCAAAAGTGTGCTCCAAAGCAGGATTGATACAGAAAACTAATCCTTACCATTGTTTGGCTTACTCCTCCTTAAAATTTCTAACAAGCAGGAAAAATCTCCATAGGTCTGTTACTCATTGCTTAGTTGGCCTTTCACAGTGAAATATTTCCCTCACCTCTAACCTAATTCTCTCTTACTGCAATCTTTTCTCTTTTTCAGAGGCTATGGAAAACAATTAATTATCTTCTTTCACAAAGAATCTTTCTAAAAATGTCAAAACTGTTATCAAATCTCCTCCTAGTGTTCCCCCTCCTGGATTAAGCAAGCCCAGTTCTTGCAAAGTCTCACGGTAGATCACTTCTTTTGGAAGTTCACTCTTATTTCTGTTCTTGTGACTTTCTCCAGCTGGTTGATGTATTCCTTGACATGTGATAACCTGCAGTGGTCACAGGGATCCAGGTGAAGGATTACCAGCTCTGAGTAGAGTGGAAGGAATATTTTGTGCGTCTAACAAAACATGCTAATTTTTTCTAACCCAGCATGACTGCTTCTTATGCAATGGTATGATTTTATTGCTTGTTTATGATCCATTGTAATTGTTAGGTTCTTTTCTACACTGTGCTTGTCTTGCCAGTCATTCTCCAGTTTGTATCTGTGCAGATAATTTTTCTTGTGCATGTGCATGTGAATTCATTTAATTGTTTAGCTGAATTCAGATTTCTGCTGTTCAACATGATCATTTCAAATGTTCATCCTGCAATCTGAAGAGTTTGAAGCCTTTCTAGCTTAGTGTAATTTTCAAATGCAAAAAGCATCTTAATCTGTCTATCATTTCATCAATGAATATGTCATACAGACAGATTCTTGCAGAACCTGACCTGATGCATCTTGCTCGTTTGAAAATGAATCATTGATAACTATTCTTTGAATGGGATTTCCCAAGTAACTGTGCTGGTTTTGGCTGGGATAGAGTTAATTTTCTTCATAGTAGCTAGTATGGGCTGTGTTTTGGATTTGTGCTGGAAACAGCGTTGATAACACAGGGATATTTTTGTTATTGCTGAGCAGTGCTTACGCAGAGTCAAGGCCATTTCTGCTTCTCACCCCACCCCACCAGCGAGGAGGCTGGGGGTGAACAAGAAGCTGGGATGGGACACAGCTGGGACAGCTGACCCCAACTGACCAAAGGGATATTCCATACCATATGACATCATACTCATCGTATAAAGCTGGCGGAAGAAGGAAGGTGGGAACATTCGGAATTATGGTGTTTGTCTTCCCAAGAAACCATTATGCGTGATGGAGCCCTGCTGTCCTGGAGATGGCTGAACCCCTGCCTGCCCATGGGAAGGGGTGAATGAATTCCTTCTTTGCTTTGCTTGTGTGCGCGGCTTTTGCTTTACCTATTAAACTGTCTTTATCTCAAACCATGAGTTTTCTCACTTTTACTTTTCTGATTCTCTCCCCCATCCCACTGTGGGGGGAGTGAGTGAGCGGCTGCATGGGGCTTAGTTGCCAGCTGGGTTTAAACCATGACACTAACTACCTTAAATCTGCTTGTCTGTGGGAATGTCCTGTGACATGGCAAAAGACAACATCCAGATGTGTGACAGTTCTCCTCTATCCTTAAAGCTTGTTATCTGCTGTAGAGAGAAATAAGTTTGTCCTGTCATGATGTATTTATTAAAAATTAATCTTCACTCTTGCTTACGTCCTAGTTATATTCCAGATTCTTACAAATAGACCTTTTCATTATTTGTTTTGACATTTTTCTGGTGATTGAAGTTAGGCTTTCCTCTCCTTTTCGACGTTTTAAAAGTAAATAAATGTTCGCCCTTTCTAGTCTTCTGGAATCTTTACTCCTCAAGTTGCTAAAGATAATTGCTGATGGCTCTGAAAACTGTTTTCTCTGTTCTCAGTGCTGAATTATATTGGGCCTAGGCAACTTGAAAACTGCTACATTATCTATGTAGATTCTACCTTTGTAGATCTGTTAGATTGACATGTAGGTTTATGTTAGAAAGATCATAGATCTCTATGTAGATTTCTACCTTGTAGGTTCTTTCCTTTTTATAGTCTGATTTTCACTCTTCTATTTATGATTTTAATGGGATTGGCTATGACGTTAAAACTGATCTTTTAAGCAGAGGCTGAGATCATTGAACACTTTCAAGATGTAGTGATAATGCTGTAACTATGATTGCCTAAGAGCATAAGCAAGGAAAACTTATGGGGAAAAGGCAATCTCTTTTGTTAGACCAATGGATATTGTCTAACCCCCTCAGCAGCTGGGTTTGTGTTCCTGTAGAGTTATCTATTTTTTTTTCCTACTAAATTAGGCAGTCTAATAAATGATATCAGTTCACTCCCCAAACCCTGTCTCAAAGTCAACACTTTATCCCACTTGCTAGTAATGAACTATATTTTAACTATTACGTTCTTCAATTTTTCTGTTATTAATAATGCACTTAAAAGTCTTCTCTCATGATGCTTTATTTCCCTTTCAAATTCTGTCACAGTTATGTTCCTGAACCCTTAGAGGTTTTTCTCCTTTGGGTTTGTGCTATCCTTTTATACTGGCCTTTAGTAATTTGTGTTAATTCACATAGTTAATTTGATTATGCATTTTTTATGTGTCTTTCCTGGGTATTGGATCATTGAGGAATGCATCATCAGGCCAGACCAGTGTCCTAGAACACATCATACCTTTCTGTCGGATGGAGGTAGCTGGCGTGGTACAGATGCTAATGGCTATGCCTAGTGCAGGATGAGCTCCTCAGCTGAAGCTAGGGGTGAAGACTTCCACAAGTGCTTGCAGTTAAAAACAGAACAAGGAAATGAGACATGAGGACTGATATTCTGGAAGGAGAAAGAAGGATGCTGATGGTTTATGTTTTAATATATTTACATTTGGTTCCCTGTAAAACAATACTAAAATAATAGAGAAAAATACTGCTAACTACCTGAAGTTGCCTAGGGGCAACTTGTTGATTCAGCAGATTGTTTTTTTTCTTTCTGTATTAAATGTGAAGAAGGACTAAAAAAATTGGCCTCAACATGTTAATGACATCAAATATAGTATATATGTGGACTTTGAGAAATACATCCAGATGAACCTGATTAGTTTTTTGTTTGTCTATAGAATTACAAATTTGATGATCATGGAAAAAAAAAGTGTGTTATAGCAATGGACCATTTGGTAGCTATGTGTCATAAAATTCTCCTCTCTGTACAAATTAAAATATGTTTGGCTAAAAGCTCCGTAAGTGCAGAGTTACTGAGGGTATCATAACCAGGTGAAGAGAATAACATATAGCATTATAGTATGCTTCTGAGCAGCTGTCATGCTTCATTGCTGAAGTGGCAGTTTTTCAGCTGTGTGTAAGAGATACAGAGCTGTATTTCAAAGATGACATTTTACTACATACTTGCTTTCCCAAGGGTAGCTGGAGACTTAAGTATGTTGGGCTAGTTTCAAACAACCCTTTAATTTTTATCAGGGCTAATTGTGATGCTGTTCTAAATACTCATGTATACTGCTGGAGCCTCAACAATCCAAAATGTAGTTTGTAAAAAAGATAATCCTGCGTATCTGTACATACGAATATGGAATTTTAAATGTATATGGAACCTCTAGAAATTCTCTTAAAGGTAGCAAAATATTTCACAAATAGGAATCAAAGTGAAAAGTATGTGCCAACAGTTATAATTATTTATGAATCCTTGGAGACTTGTTCCAGAGATCTCTGTTCATTGTGTTTGTTCTATCCTGCTATCCCTCCAAGCATGGCCATCTCTCCTTACTTTTATAGGTGAATGGAGGAAAAGAAAGAGGGTTGTATTTGCATTGGTTTGTGTATCTGGCTCTGCTCTTTTCCTCTTTCTCTTTCCAAATCTCACCTCAAATTCTCTTCTTGTGCTCAGTCAATGATGATTTCTTGGTGAAGCACTGGGGATCAAGATTACACGTTGTGCATATAAGGGATTATATAAAGTGTAATGCATTTAAATGTTTATTGTATCATGCTAAAACAACATATTCAGTGAGCTGGGGCTCCGAGTAGAATCAGCTGTAACAGCTCAGAAAACATTAACATGCTCACTGGGCCTTACAAAGTAATGCCTGATGAGATTGGCTCTGAAGAAGTGCCATACTTTGCCCATAACTTAAACTTGTTCATCCTTGACTTCACACTTGATAAACAAGGTATAACATATATATTAGGAACAAGAGCACGTTTCAATCCAGTGCAAACATAGATCACTAGAGAGAATAAATCATAACCCAGCCAACTATGTTTTTCTCCTCCTGCTTCCTCTCCAACCTCAATTAAGACTCAACATGTTTTTTCTTCTCCCTAGTTCCCTTTTATCTGCTCTCCTTCTCGTGTTTCCACGTCCTTCCCCCCCATCCTCTTTATCAGATGAGGCTAGTGCTGTAGCATAATGAGGTAATTCCTGGTAGTGTTGGAAGTCCCAGACACCTGGATGATATATTTTTTTCTCTCCCAGACTGGGTCAGATAAGACCTGATTACCCTTGGGTATTTCAGTGGTATATGTTCAGGTTACGTGAGTCCTTCTGGGACCCAATGAAGTTTCTGTGCACTGCAAAATATGCAAATGTCCATCTTTAGATACATCGATTTTGGTCTGGAAATACAGATCTAGATGAATGGCTAGGAAATAACCTAAATGTGTAATGAACAGAAGTGTTTCAGGTTTGTCTTCCATCCCATCCAACACTTTACAGATGTCTAACCCCCGGCTCTCTTTCTTGGCATGGGTCCAGTTCTGATTTGGCACTGACTCACTTTCCATATGCAGTTAATCCTCCCAATGTAGTGAATTTTTAAATATAACTGCTTTGCATACACTGTGTAAATAAAATATTAACCCCCACAGTCCCCAAACTCAACCCTACCCCAACAAAATCCTGCAAAAAATACCATTCCCAAGACTAATTGTTTCAGCAGAATCTAATCTAAATTAGATCTCAAAGTAGTTTCCATATTTTTTTAAATTTTATGTAGCCATTAGAATTACATGATTATTTCTTAAAACATTGGATTAATTTAGATTCAATAAAGCAATTATAACCAGCAAAGGGATTAACAGTTTAAGAGACCTCCAATAATGCTAATTACAAGGGCCAGTACTTTAGCTGACTGTGTGATGATTTGACTCAGATTCTGATTTCTTAAGCTTTTGTGGACTCACTCTTCTCCCTAGTGCTTTAATAGCAAGCTTGTATTCAAATACTTGCTTCTCTCTGACTGCGGCCTATGCTGCTTTGGGCCAAAATTGATTGCCGAAGTTACATGACTGAAATGCCTCAGGTAAAAAAAAAAAAATCACTAAAAAGAAAAACATTCAGGAGACAGCTATGTAAAGTGTGCTGCCTGACAGTTGCTAATGCTCCCAGGATGGAAAAGGTTTCGCAAATAAGGTCAATAGAACTAACACTCAATTACCCCCTAAATATCAAAGAGGGTGCCAGGCATAGTTTTGACAATGTTTGGGAATGATCGTAATTGCAAGCCACCTGTTACATGAGCATATGTGGTTAGATGCTGTTTCTTCCTTAGAGTAATTGCTCATCAGCTGAAATTATGAGCTCACTCAGTCGTATTTCATAGTTTAAGAGCATGGATGGCCATATACTGTGTAAAGTCCCTTCTCCTTCTTTGTGGTTTACATCTCCCTGCTGACAATAAACTGTCACGGCTCCACTGCAGTTGGTGGAGTCCTAAGGATTTACACCAGCTGAGGTCACACTTGTTTATGCAGTCAATCAATAAACACGGAGACACTGTAAATCCATTTGTGTGCTGATTAAATAGGCACTTTGTATTTGTTTAACCATATCAAGATAGATGCTGCCACTCTCATTTCTGTAAAACACTGTGGTTTAGGTTCTGACACAAAGCCTGTTGAAATCAAGGAGGTTTTCACTTAACCTCAGGGGGTTTTGGCTCAGAACCACAGTCCAACCATTGTGAAATACACAATTTATTTCTAGCCTTTTGTAAAGTTGATTCCAGTGGTATTTTCCCTTATTTAGCCCCTAAATCTCTTTGGTATCCCATATTTTCTCTTTGAAGAAAAAAATCAAAGAAGAGAAAGCAGGATTGCAAAGTGGGTCTGAAGGAGATGTTACACAGTCAGTCATTCATCCATTTACCAGCTCAGCAGTACAAAAACTGACTCATATGTTTCCCTTTTTCAATTTTCATTGTCCTCTCCCCACCCTCAGCCCTTGCTATCAACCCCAGCAAGTAACTGGTATTAAAGACCTCCTCTTGCCTTTAAAAAGGGGAAGAAAAAAATCAGCCTTCTTTTTGTGATTGTCCTAGTTTAGTCCCTAAGTCTCAATGGGGTTGTGCAATCTGAAATTTGACCTTTTCAAATTGGGTTTGAAGAATGAAATCACAGCAGAAACCCCTTTCTTCACATTTTTCTTCCTATGCTTTGTGGCTTTGCAATCCTACAGTATCCGAGAGTTCAATTAGGCAGCGTGTAATTGACAGGTTCCTGAGTTAAATAGCTGGGATGGGATCATATGCTTAAAATAGCTTTAAAAGAAAACCTGTAGACAGACAATCAGTCAGACAATCTTTTCAGGCGCTTGGAAAGCCCCTATTTTCCTAAGCACTTGCCCTGTAAATGATCTGGAAGTCTTGCACGTAAAGTAGTTTAATATAAAAGATCGCTTGGAGGCAGTTAACATGCAAACATACTCCTTGATTTAATATCTAGGAGGCATTTTTTGAAGTTTTTTTTTTCTAGAAGTATTGTTGTTGTTCATTATGAGTGTGACATCACTTCCCCTGACCTAGTGGTATGTGTACTCCCTGTGCTCTGATTTTTACCTTCTTAAAGATCAAAGCCTCATTTCTTCTGAATTCAAGCTCACCTTTTCTTTTGCTCTGTTCATTTCCAATATCTAGAGGAAAAAAATACCAACAAAGCAAAGGAAAAAGAAAGAAAAAAATTTTTCCTGTCTTTCCCTGTTGCTAGACTCTGCAGTTTGTCAGGTTGGATAAAATTCCCCTATTTTCTTGCTGCTATGCAATGGGAGAAATCTCAGTTCTGAAGCCTGTATATGCCAGGAAAAATAGGAAAGAATGTCTTACTTTTCTGTTCTTGAAAGAGTGTCACTGCATAGTGTACATTTGTCCATTTTTATCCCCACATTAAAAAAATTAGGTTTTTAAGGTGAGAATTTCAGGAGTGAAGAATAACTTTTGAGTACTCCAACATTTCAGCTTAAGACATCTTATAGAGTCCCAATTACCACAAAGAGCCTAATAGATGAGGGCTGTAAAAATGGAGCAACTGTTTTCACTTTGGCTCCACACCCCCACACACCCCTTTTAACAAAGCTGGAAAGTATGAGCAATCTTTTCCCTTTGTAGAACAGCTCACTAGTTGGAGCTTTTGACCAGCGTGCGGAAAAACACAGCTTAGTTCCTTAGTTCCGTGGGTTTAAATCCACATTTCTTGCTTTTGAAGAAAGTGCCCTGTTACTGCTCTAGTCTGAATAGAAGACACTCTCTATCCCTTCTTTTAAAGCTCTTCTACTTATAAAAAACCCTCTAGGACCCATTGAGCCAGAGGATGCTTCCCCCACCAGTCAAGGCATTGCTTAGGAGTAGACTTACCTGTAAATTCACCTTTATGAGTGCTCCTCTGGAGACGAGAAGGACGGCTTTGAATTTTGACCAGCAGAGAGGGGTAAATTGGACCTGAGCTCTCCCAGATCCAGTGAGTGCTCTGCATACAATACAATATATTGTATATCATGCCATGGAGTGCTCCTCATGAGAACGATTTGTGTTTTTTAATCCTGATCTGGAGCTTGTAAAACCCCAGAGAAGCATGGGATTT
>NC_138582.1:157050344-157099760 GCF_964289735.1 Phaethon aethereus
CTCAGTGGTACTTCTCCACCCAGATGGAGAGGTCTGTTTAACGTGTTCTGTTAAGGCAGTATAAAGAGCTGGAGATGAAGGACATCACAGGCTTAATTAAACATCCCTATATAATTCCTCTCACAAACATTAAGGTAAGAAGTAACAAAGACTTGGAGGCTACAACAAAGTAGAAAGTGTTTGGATGTAGTTATGTAAGTGAGGCTGGGGACCATCTTGCCTTTTAATGACCCAAGATATAATTTTCATTATTTCAGGTCTCTGAGAAACTCAGAGGAGTATCATCCAGACCACTTAAAGAATTTGTCTCCATATAGTATGCTGATACTTGTATTAAGGCTATAGGTTTGTCCATAATCATGCTGGCTTGATGTAAATATCATCAAAGGTATTACATAAATAATGACCTACTGAAAAATTCAGAGTGGGAAAGAAAGTGATAGGAATTGATATTTCTGAAATAATGAACATGTCAGAGCTAAGAGCTGCCTCCTTCGGGCATCCCCCTGCCCCAGCGTGGGGCCCTCCCCGGGTGCGGGTGGAGATCTGCTCCCCTGTGGACCTCCATGGCCGCAGGGTCACAGCCGGCCTCACCATGGGCTTCCCCAGGGGCTGCCGGGGACCCTCTGCTCCGGTGCCTGGAGCCCCTCCTGCTCCTCCTGCTGCTCTGACCTGGGGGCTGCAGGGCTGTTCCTCTCACATCTTCCCACTCCTCTCTCCGGCTGCTGTTTTTGCAGCAGCTTCCCCCGTTAACTCTGTTCTCCCAGAGGTGCTGCCACCATGGCTGATGGGCTCGGCCTTGGCCAGCAGCAGGTCCACCTTGTAGCCAGCTGGCACTGGCCCTGTTGGACATGGGGGAAGCTTCCAGCAGCTTCTCACAGAAGCCACCCCATAGCCCCCTGGCTACCAAAACCTTGCCACGCAACCCAAGACAGCACCACCCTCTATGCAATAGAGCAAAGGTAGAATGTTGCATACTGTTTGATAAGAATACTTTCTGTGTAATTGTTATGAGATCCACTAATTCAAAAGTGTGCTCCAAAGCAGGATTGATACAGAAAACTAATCCTTACCATTGTTTGGCTTACTCCTCCTTAAAATTTCTAACAAGCAGGAAAAATCTCCATAGGTCTGTTACTCATTGCTTAGTTGGCCTTTCACAGTGAAATATTTCCCTCACCTCTAACCTAATTCTCTCTTACTGCAATCTTTTCTCTTTTTCAGAGGCTATGGAAAACAATTAATTATCTTCTTTCACAAAGAATCTTTCTAAAAATGTCAAAACTGTTATCAAATCTCCTCCTAGTGTTCCCCCTCCTGGATTAAGCAAGCCCAGTTCTTGCAAAGTCTCACGGTAGATCACTTCTTTTGGAAGTTCACTCTTATTTCTGTTCTTGTGACTTTCTCCAGCTGGTTGATGTATTCCTTGACATGTGATAACCTGCAGTGGTCACAGGGATCCAGGTGAAGGATTACCAGCTCTGAGTAGAGTGGAAGGAATATTTTGTGCGTCTAACAAAACATGCTAATTTTTTCTAACCCAGCATGACTGCTTCTTATGCAATGGTATGATTTTATTGCTTGTTTATGATCCATTGTAATTGTTAGGTTCTTTTCTACACTGTGCTTGTCTTGCCAGTCATTCTCCAGTTTGTATCTGTGCAGATAATTTTTCTTGTGCATGTGCATGTGAATTCATTTAATTGTTTAGCTGAATTCAGATTTCTGCTGTTCAACATGATCATTTCAAATGTTCATCCTGCAATCTGAAGAGTTTGAAGCCTTTCTAGCTTAGTGTAATTTTCAAATGCAAAAAGCATCTTAATCTGTCTATCATTTCATCAATGAATATGTCATACAGACAGATTCTTGCAGAACCTGACCTGATGCATCTTGCTCGTTTGAAAATGAATCATTGATAACTATTCTTTGAATGGGATTTCCCAAGTAACTGTGCTGGTTTTGGCTGGGATAGAGTTAATTTTCTTCATAGTAGCTAGTATGGGCTGTGTTTTGGATTTGTGCTGGAAACAGCGTTGATAACACAGGGATATTTTTGTTATTGCTGAGCAGTGCTTACGCAGAGTCAAGGCCATTTCTGCTTCTCACCCCACCCCACCAGCGAGGAGGCTGGGGGTGAACAAGAAGCTGGGATGGGACACAGCTGGGACAGCTGACCCCAACTGACCAAAGGGATATTCCATACCATATGACATCATACTCATCGTATAAAGCTGGCGGAAGAAGGAAGGTGGGAACATTCGGAATTATGGTGTTTGTCTTCCCAAGAAACCATTATGCGTGATGGAGCCCTGCTGTCCTGGAGATGGCTGAACCCCTGCCTGCCCATGGGAAGGGGTGAATGAATTCCTTCTTTGCTTTGCTTGTGTGCGCGGCTTTTGCTTTACCTATTAAACTGTCTTTATCTCAAACCATGAGTTTTCTCACTTTTACTTTTCTGATTCTCTCCCCCATCCCACTGTGGGGGGAGTGAGTGAGCGGCTGCATGGGGCTTAGTTGCCAGCTGGGTTTAAACCATGACACTAACTACCTTAAATCTGCTTGTCTGTGGGAATGTCCTGTGACATGGCAAAAGACAACATCCAGATGTGTGACAGTTCTCCTCTATCCTTAAAGCTTGTTATCTGCTGTAGAGAGAAATAAGTTTGTCCTGTCATGATGTATTTATTAAAAATTAATCTTCACTCTTGCTTACGTCCTAGTTATATTCCAGATTCTTACAAATAGACCTTTTCATTATTTGTTTTGACATTTTTCTGGTGATTGAAGTTAGGCTTTCCTCTCCTTTTCGACGTTTTAAAAGTAAATAAATGTTCGCCCTTTCTAGTCTTCTGGAATCTTTACTCCTCAAGTTGCTAAAGATAATTGCTGATGGCTCTGAAAACTGTTTTCTCTGTTCTCAGTGCTGAATTATATTGGGCCTAGGCAACTTGAAAACTGCTACATTATCTATGTAGATTCTACCTTTGTAGATCTGTTAGATTGACATGTAGGTTTATGTTAGAAAGATCATAGATCTCTATGTAGATTTCTACCTTGTAGGTTCTTTCCTTTTTATAGTCTGATTTTCACTCTTCTATTTATGATTTTAATGGGATTGGCTATGACGTTAAAACTGATCTTTTAAGCAGAGGCTGAGATCATTGAACACTTTCAAGATGTAGTGATAATGCTGTAACTATGATTGCCTAAGAGCATAAGCAAGGAAAACTTATGGGGAAAAGGCAATCTCTTTTGTTAGACCAATGGATATTGTCTAACCCCCTCAGCAGCTGGGTTTGTGTTCCTGTAGAGTTATCTATTTTTTTTTCCTACTAAATTAGGCAGTCTAATAAATGATATCAGTTCACTCCCCAAACCCTGTCTCAAAGTCAACACTTTATCCCACTTGCTAGTAATGAACTATATTTTAACTATTACGTTCTTCAATTTTTCTGTTATTAATAATGCACTTAAAAGTCTTCTCTCATGATGCTTTATTTCCCTTTCAAATTCTGTCACAGTTATGTTCCTGAACCCTTAGAGGTTTTTCTCCTTTGGGTTTGTGCTATCCTTTTATACTGGCCTTTAGTAATTTGTGTTAATTCACATAGTTAATTTGATTATGCATTTTTTATGTGTCTTTCCTGGGTATTGGATCATTGAGGAATGCATCATCAGGCCAGACCAGTGTCCTAGAACACATCATACCTTTCTGTCGGATGGAGGTAGCTGGCGTGGTACAGATGCTAATGGCTATGCCTAGTGCAGGATGAGCTCCTCAGCTGAAGCTAGGGGTGAAGACTTCCACAAGTGCTTGCAGTTAAAAACAGAACAAGGAAATGAGACATGAGGACTGATATTCTGGAAGGAGAAAGAAGGATGCTGATGGTTTATGTTTTAATATATTTACATTTGGTTCCCTGTAAAACAATACTAAAATAATAGAGAAAAATACTGCTAACTACCTGAAGTTGCCTAGGGGCAACTTGTTGATTCAGCAGATTGTTTTTTTTCTTTCTGTATTAAATGTGAAGAAGGACTAAAAAAATTGGCCTCAACATGTTAATGACATCAAATATAGTATATATGTGGACTTTGAGAAATACATCCAGATGAACCTGATTAGTTTTTTGTTTGTCTATAGAATTACAAATTTGATGATCATGGAAAAAAAAAGTGTGTTATAGCAATGGACCATTTGGTAGCTATGTGTCATAAAATTCTCCTCTCTGTACAAATTAAAATATGTTTGGCTAAAAGCTCCGTAAGTGCAGAGTTACTGAGGGTATCATAACCAGGTGAAGAGAATAACATATAGCATTATAGTATGCTTCTGAGCAGCTGTCATGCTTCATTGCTGAAGTGGCAGTTTTTCAGCTGTGTGTAAGAGATACAGAGCTGTATTTCAAAGATGACATTTTACTACATACTTGCTTTCCCAAGGGTAGCTGGAGACTTAAGTATGTTGGGCTAGTTTCAAACAACCCTTTAATTTTTATCAGGGCTAATTGTGATGCTGTTCTAAATACTCATGTATACTGCTGGAGCCTCAACAATCCAAAATGTAGTTTGTAAAAAAGATAATCCTGCGTATCTGTACATACGAATATGGAATTTTAAATGTATATGGAACCTCTAGAAATTCTCTTAAAGGTAGCAAAATATTTCACAAATAGGAATCAAAGTGAAAAGTATGTGCCAACAGTTATAATTATTTATGAATCCTTGGAGACTTGTTCCAGAGATCTCTGTTCATTGTGTTTGTTCTATCCTGCTATCCCTCCAAGCATGGCCATCTCTCCTTACTTTTATAGGTGAATGGAGGAAAAGAAAGAGGGTTGTATTTGCATTGGTTTGTGTATCTGGCTCTGCTCTTTTCCTCTTTCTCTTTCCAAATCTCACCTCAAATTCTCTTCTTGTGCTCAGTCAATGATGATTTCTTGGTGAAGCACTGGGGATCAAGATTACACGTTGTGCATATAAGGGATTATATAAAGTGTAATGCATTTAAATGTTTATTGTATCATGCTAAAACAACATATTCAGTGAGCTGGGGCTCCGAGTAGAATCAGCTGTAACAGCTCAGAAAACATTAACATGCTCACTGGGCCTTACAAAGTAATGCCTGATGAGATTGGCTCTGAAGAAGTGCCATACTTTGCCCATAACTTAAACTTGTTCATCCTTGACTTCACACTTGATAAACAAGGTATAACATATATATTAGGAACAAGAGCACGTTTCAATCCAGTGCAAACATAGATCACTAGAGAGAATAAATCATAACCCAGCCAACTATGTTTTTCTCCTCCTGCTTCCTCTCCAACCTCAATTAAGACTCAACATGTTTTTTCTTCTCCCTAGTTCCCTTTTATCTGCTCTCCTTCTCGTGTTTCCACGTCCTTCCCCCCCATCCTCTTTATCAGATGAGGCTAGTGCTGTAGCATAATGAGGTAATTCCTGGTAGTGTTGGAAGTCCCAGACACCTGGATGATATATTTTTTTCTCTCCCAGACTGGGTCAGATAAGACCTGATTACCCTTGGGTATTTCAGTGGTATATGTTCAGGTTACGTGAGTCCTTCTGGGACCCAATGAAGTTTCTGTGCACTGCAAAATATGCAAATGTCCATCTTTAGATACATCGATTTTGGTCTGGAAATACAGATCTAGATGAATGGCTAGGAAATAACCTAAATGTGTAATGAACAGAAGTGTTTCAGGTTTGTCTTCCATCCCATCCAACACTTTACAGATGTCTAACCCCCGGCTCTCTTTCTTGGCATGGGTCCAGTTCTGATTTGGCACTGACTCACTTTCCATATGCAGTTAATCCTCCCAATGTAGTGAATTTTTAAATATAACTGCTTTGCATACACTGTGTAAATAAAATATTAACCCCCACAGTCCCCAAACTCAACCCTACCCCAACAAAATCCTGCAAAAAATACCATTCCCAAGACTAATTGTTTCAGCAGAATCTAATCTAAATTAGATCTCAAAGTAGTTTCCATATTTTTTTAAATTTTATGTAGCCATTAGAATTACATGATTATTTCTTAAAACATTGGATTAATTTAGATTCAATAAAGCAATTATAACCAGCAAAGGGATTAACAGTTTAAGAGACCTCCAATAATGCTAATTACAAGGGCCAGTACTTTAGCTGACTGTGTGATGATTTGACTCAGATTCTGATTTCTTAAGCTTTTGTGGACTCACTCTTCTCCCTAGTGCTTTAATAGCAAGCTTGTATTCAAATACTTGCTTCTCTCTGACTGCGGCCTATGCTGCTTTGGGCCAAAATTGATTGCCGAAGTTACATGACTGAAATGCCTCAGGTAAAAAAAAAAAAATCACTAAAAAGAAAAACATTCAGGAGACAGCTATGTAAAGTGTGCTGCCTGACAGTTGCTAATGCTCCCAGGATGGAAAAGGTTTCGCAAATAAGGTCAATAGAACTAACACTCAATTACCCCCTAAATATCAAAGAGGGTGCCAGGCATAGTTTTGACAATGTTTGGGAATGATCGTAATTGCAAGCCACCTGTTACATGAGCATATGTGGTTAGATGCTGTTTCTTCCTTAGAGTAATTGCTCATCAGCTGAAATTATGAGCTCACTCAGTCGTATTTCATAGTTTAAGAGCATGGATGGCCATATACTGTGTAAAGTCCCTTCTCCTTCTTTGTGGTTTACATCTCCCTGCTGACAATAAACTGTCACGGCTCCACTGCAGTTGGTGGAGTCCTAAGGATTTACACCAGCTGAGGTCACACTTGTTTATGCAGTCAATCAATAAACACGGAGACACTGTAAATCCATTTGTGTGCTGATTAAATAGGCACTTTGTATTTGTTTAACCATATCAAGATAGATGCTGCCACTCTCATTTCTGTAAAACACTGTGGTTTAGGTTCTGACACAAAGCCTGTTGAAATCAAGGAGGTTTTCACTTAACCTCAGGGGGTTTTGGCTCAGAACCACAGTCCAACCATTGTGAAATACACAATTTATTTCTAGCCTTTTGTAAAGTTGATTCCAGTGGTATTTTCCCTTATTTAGCCCCTAAATCTCTTTGGTATCCCATATTTTCTCTTTGAAGAAAAAAATCAAAGAAGAGAAAGCAGGATTGCAAAGTGGGTCTGAAGGAGATGTTACACAGTCAGTCATTCATCCATTTACCAGCTCAGCAGTACAAAAACTGACTCATATGTTTCCCTTTTTCAATTTTCATTGTCCTCTCCCCACCCTCAGCCCTTGCTATCAACCCCAGCAAGTAACTGGTATTAAAGACCTCCTCTTGCCTTTAAAAAGGGGAAGAAAAAAATCAGCCTTCTTTTTGTGATTGTCCTAGTTTAGTCCCTAAGTCTCAATGGGGTTGTGCAATCTGAAATTTGACCTTTTCAAATTGGGTTTGAAGAATGAAATCACAGCAGAAACCCCTTTCTTCACATTTTTCTTCCTATGCTTTGTGGCTTTGCAATCCTACAGTATCCGAGAGTTCAATTAGGCAGCGTGTAATTGACAGGTTCCTGAGTTAAATAGCTGGGATGGGATCATATGCTTAAAATAGCTTTAAAAGAAAACCTGTAGACAGACAATCAGTCAGACAATCTTTTCAGGCGCTTGGAAAGCCCCTATTTTCCTAAGCACTTGCCCTGTAAATGATCTGGAAGTCTTGCACGTAAAGTAGTTTAATATAAAAGATCGCTTGGAGGCAGTTAACATGCAAACATACTCCTTGATTTAATATCTAGGAGGCATTTTTTGAAGTTTTTTTTTTCTAGAAGTATTGTTGTTGTTCATTATGAGTGTGACATCACTTCCCCTGACCTAGTGGTATGTGTACTCCCTGTGCTCTGATTTTTACCTTCTTAAAGATCAAAGCCTCATTTCTTCTGAATTCAAGCTCACCTTTTCTTTTGCTCTGTTCATTTCCAATATCTAGAGGAAAAAAATACCAACAAAGCAAAGGAAAAAGAAAGAAAAAAATTTTTCCTGTCTTTCCCTGTTGCTAGACTCTGCAGTTTGTCAGGTTGGATAAAATTCCCCTATTTTCTTGCTGCTATGCAATGGGAGAAATCTCAGTTCTGAAGCCTGTATATGCCAGGAAAAATAGGAAAGAATGTCTTACTTTTCTGTTCTTGAAAGAGTGTCACTGCATAGTGTACATTTGTCCATTTTTATCCCCACATTAAAAAAATTAGGTTTTTAAGGTGAGAATTTCAGGAGTGAAGAATAACTTTTGAGTACTCCAACATTTCAGCTTAAGACATCTTATAGAGTCCCAATTACCACAAAGAGCCTAATAGATGAGGGCTGTAAAAATGGAGCAACTGTTTTCACTTTGGCTCCACACCCCCACACACCCCTTTTAACAAAGCTGGAAAGTATGAGCAATCTTTTCCCTTTGTAGAACAGCTCACTAGTTGGAGCTTTTGACCAGCGTGCGGAAAAACACAGCTTAGTTCCTTAGTTCCGTGGGTTTAAATCCACATTTCTTGCTTTTGAAGAAAGTGCCCTGTTACTGCTCTAGTCTGAATAGAAGACACTCTCTATCCCTTCTTTTAAAGCTCTTCTACTTATAAAAAACCCTCTAGGACCCATTGAGCCAGAGGATGCTTCCCCCACCAGTCAAGGCATTGCTTAGGAGTAGACTTACCTGTAAATTCACCTTTATGAGTGCTCCTCTGGAGACGAGAAGGACGGCTTTGAATTTTGACCAGCAGAGAGGGGTAAATTGGACCTGAGCTCTCCCAGATCCAGTGAGTGCTCTGCATACAATACAATATATTGTATATCATGCCATGGAGTGCTCCTCATGAGAACGATTTGTGTTTTTTAATCCTGATCTGGAGCTTGTAAAACCCCAGAGAAGCATGGGATTTAGTGGTGGCATGTCCTTGCCCTGAGCATTTCCTATCAGCTAGCTGTGAGCAGATAGTCGTCAGCATGCTGGTTTTGTGATGATTTCACACTCTCAGGGAGGAAACAGAGACCAGAAGATCAGAACAGAGCCCTGTTTTTTTTTGTAAATCAGTGGTGAACCCACATCTTAAAAACTGCCCATGATTTTGATACCCTCTCTGAAAAAGCATATACAACAGTAAGAATATTTATACAGAAGAGCAAGAGGTATGGCAATAAATATGAAACAGATCTCTATGTGAAGATATACTAAATAGATTAAGGCCTTTTATTTCAGAGAAGAGACATTCAATTAGAGGCGGTAGGGATATGAGAGCTAGAAAATCAAGAACAGAGAAGGTGATGGGGAATCATCTTCCACCATTGTTTACAATACAAGAACAAGTAAAAGTAGTGAAATTACCATGTAGCAAGAAGCAGGCAAAATAATACATGGAACTTTTTAGCACAAAGTGTTTTTATATATATATATATGCGTGCATACACACACACACATATAGGTAGCTATTAGATATGATGGTCCTGATTTAGTCTTAAATAGGGGAAGTTTCTAAACCTTTAGTTGCCAAATGCTGAGAGGACATATCAAAGGATTACTCTTGTACTTGATCTGTTTCTCGTACTCTTTCCCTAAGCAGTTCACTTGCTCTTTATGACCCTCTGTTCTCCCCTACATGATGTGAAGAAAACAGAATAATTTAACAGCAGGTTCCAGGTGCAGCATGGTGGGGCACCATGAGAAGAAGCTAGTACAGTCTGCACCAACCAATATTGTGAGAAAAGACACAAGAAATCCACAAATTCAGCAGGCATTAAGGAGAACTGAGTCTGCAGGGATTGGGGTTGAGCTGAAGAGCCGTTCAAGCTGTTAAGCTGTAACAGCTGAAGAGAAACTCTGCTTTTAGCAAAACAACCATAGGAAGCTCTTTTAGGGCAAAAGACTAGGTTTCTAGCCCTCTGTGGTAACTGATACAATATACAAGCCAGGGAGGATGCTTAATACTACTTTTCTCTCTCTTTTTTCCAATATCATAATAATTTGCTTTAATGTTTTATCTTGATAGTATAAATAGGAGTCATTCTTTTTTGTCAGTCTCACTCAGTAATCAAGGTGGTCTTTGAGTAAGCTGGTAGTAGCAGGGAGTTATGTTCCTTGGGAGAAGTGAGCAGATGACCCGAGCAGTGTGAGTTACCCCTGAGCTGCCAGCTCTCAGGCGTGTACTGCAGAGTCCTGAGGGCTGGTGTGAATGCTTTCCTCTGCGTTGTCAGAGAGGATTTGGGGATAAGTGACATCCAGTGCAAAGTTTGGACAGCACAGCCTCCTCTGGCACTTCCACAGTTTATTACTCTGGAGTATTCCTACACCTTAAAGGATTTTGGAAACTGAGCTCCTTTTAGAGACATACAGGTACTCTCCTGCTTGCAAATTGACCATATTCTCTACAAAACTGGTAGATTAATGAGGTAGCATTTGTCTCGAACAAGTGTTTGGTTAAAGAGCTGTTTCGGTGTTAAGTCTAGCTTTCCTCATCAACACAGCAAAGCACATCATGCTTGAGACTTTTTCTGAAATTGAAATTTTTGAAACTGATACTTTTGAGACCAGAGAAACAGGAATATAGGGTGAGTACCTATGATATCTCTTTGTAGTTCTCTCTCTGCAGTTTAATGTGATAATATGATATTAACAGCTACAGGCCTATGACAACTTTCTGTGTGGTGCAGAATGAGTTAGAAAGATCCCAGTATGACATTACAAGGAGATCTACAAAGAGTTACAAACCATATGAGGCAAAACTTCCAAGAAACTCAATACAAATGTTCCCCTACTCTTCCTTACTCAATAAACCCACTTATGAGATAGATAGTACTAATTTCCAACAGACTGGCAGGGAAGTGTGTATGTGGCTGCTTCTGTAACCTGAGGACTGGCATAATCTTAGTGAGAAATTATTAAATGTTCTGTAGAGGATTACTTACACGAGGTTACACAGCCCTTAGTGAGCGGGAAATTCCCAGCTGTCCAACACAATGGCTTGTAGTTTCAGGAAGGGTAAAGAAAAAGAGCTGGGTGGGCAATTTTTAGTTGTCTTTAGTTGGTGTTGTGGTTTAGCCCCAGCCGGTGACTAAGCACCACGCAGCCACTTGCTTACCCCCAACTCCCCAAGTGGGATGGGGGAAAAGGATTGAAAAAAAAAAAATGGTGGGCTGAGATAAAAACAGTTTAATAGGACAGCAAAGAAAGAGGAAATAACAACAACAACAACAACAAGAACAATAATAATACCACCACAATAATAGTACTGACAAAAGAATATACAAAACCAAGTGATGCAAAATGCAACAATTGCTCACCACCTGGTGATCGGTAGCCTGTCACTGAGCAGTTGGCCGCCCCCGGCCAACTCCAGTTCATACCCTGAGCACGACGTTACGTGGTGGGGAACATCCTTTTGGCCAGGCTGGGCCAGCTGTCCCACCTGTGCCCTCTCCCGGCTTCTTGTGCGCCTCCACGCTGGCCGAGCATGGGAAGCTGAAAGGTCCTTGACTGGGTATAAACACTACAACTTCTCAGCAACAACTAAAAACCTCAGTGTGTTATCAATATTATTCTCCTACTAAATCCAAAACACAGCACTATACCAGCTATCAGGAAGAAAATTAACTCTATCCCAGCTGAAATGAGGACGGTTGGATTTTTTCCGTGTTCTGATTAGAAGATGATACTATTAAAGAAAATCATGAAGCATATAAAAGATTATGAGTAGGTTTTTTTCCATAACTGGCAGGGTTTAGACTATGTCCTAAAATATTTTTCTTAATCTCTCAATGTGTTCCCTAGTGCATTCTTCACTTACTGATGGTATTTTTCATCATGTGGTATTATTTCTTCCAGAGGACTGTGCCTTAAACCATTGAGGCAATTAATGTAACCCTGCCATGATCAATAGGAGGAACTAAACCCCCATTTTTTTAAGTCTTCTAGAAGTAAATGTCTGCCTGATATATTTTACACTTTTGATCCACTTATGTTTGGCTTGCTTTGGAGAAATGTTGTGCCCCCAGACAACACCCCAACCCCCAAAAAACTCAATCCCGGAGAAGTAAGATTTTAGTCATCTCGACCTGAAACATGCATTAAAAATTTGTTAAATGAATTTCACCCTAAGATGCCTGATTCCTTCTAGCTGATTATTAAGAAAACCTTTTGGTATCCATCCCCCACCACTGCACTGCAGACATCTAACAGTGCAAACATTACACCCAGAGTTCATAGACAATGTGAAGTCGCAAGTGGGAATCCTGATGAAAGGAAGAGATTATCTTCTTCCACACCAGGGACTCTGATATAGCCACTAGTTCCGTTTGTTCCAGTTTGTTGTGCACATCCTATGTATTGTAATAGTAAAAAAGAAAGCTACTTCATACTATCCTGCCTGCTGCTGGAGTATTTGGGAAGAAAATAAAAATTATACTCTCCCCTAACAAAGGGAGATGACACACAGGTAATAAGCAAGCAGGGAGTTGGGACAGTAGTGCAGGGTCTGATCTGCAACAAGGAGCAGATCCAAAACCAGTGTTTAGAGATAATGAAGAGAAGAATAATTGTCTGGGGACCAAGTGATGTAGAGTCAATGTAATGCAGGAAGTCACTGAAACTTGCTGGCTTGCAAGTCACGACTGTCCAAAAAAACCCCTAAGTAAAACAAAATAATCTACAAAAGCATCCTCTTCAAACTCTCCCTGTGAAGGAGTGAAAGAGTTTTCAAAGCTTTTGTTTTACCTGTCTCACCCAGCAAATCTGAGTAGTCTCCATTTAAAGAATATTGCTATATTTTGTTGTTGTGGGAGTAAACCAAACTTACGATTAGAAGCTGGAGTCCTGTTGGTATCTTCTAGCAAGTTCCTTTGCAAGGTAAAAGGAGAAGAGTCCCATAACACATCCCAACACCTATAATAATATTTTTTTTGTCAGCATTACCATAAAGACTGCCTATGTAACTTTTCTACTGAAAGTTTTGCTCCATCACCATTTACCAGATTTTCACATTTCTCATGTCTCTACTATGAGGCAAAATTCTAGTTGTTTATTGCTCTCGTATGTGCTGGAGGTTAAATACATTTCAGATGTATATTCTGCAGATAGAGCGTGAAGTTTTGTGACGTTGTATTATGGACAGATACTATCTACAATAGGTGCTGAAATTTCTTGCTGTGTTTGAAAGCTTGAATGAATTCTGTAAAACTTAAGGTCATTTCTGAACTCCCTAGAAACCTGAGCAGTGCTAGAGCAAAAGTCAGCTGTAGATCAGCGGATCTGAAATGGCAGAGACCTCTGGATGAAAAGGACGCTCAGAGCCGGCAGCGAGGGGGGAGGAGGAGAAGCTCTCACGGGGCAGGTCAGAGGACTGGTTCACTGAGAGAGATCGCTGGATGACTTGGTGCAAATCTCACTTTTGTTCAGGTACATGTTTATACTCAATTTCACTTCAGTTATATTCCTTCAATACGTGAGTGACGTTTAAAACTCAGGAGCATAACCAGCCTCTGAGAAATACTATTGCTGAAACTCAGTTCATAGTCTATGTGTCTCTTTCGCTTATGCTTGTCTCATTAGATCCACTTGAGTACCCACCAGCCTGAATGAAACAGGAATAGGAGGATAGGAAATTTTATGGGGAAAACTATTGCACAGTAGACCATACAGCTACACTTTCATATTTTCACACAAGTCTATCCCCTGCTCTCATGATTTTACAAAGGTTTCCCCAGGTTCCTCTCACGAATGATGTGAAGCAAAGTTTTGAGAGAAGAAAAGACCATTTAACTGAAGACTTTCCTTGCAGTGAGGGTTGGCCAGTGTTTTAGTGGAGGCAAATTAATCTCTCCTTGACTGGTTATAGACTGACTGATTAAAGCCCCCCTTTGTGCTCTCCCGTGGCTGCTGACCTCATCAGTGAGGGACTGCCGCTGCTTCAGCATGGCGACGTGGAGCTCCCACCTGGATTTAGTGGCATTCAACACAAATGAAGCGCTGGCATGCAAGACTGCTGTGGAAAGAAGTGACTTTGTCTTAGTTCTTTTTTTGAGAGAGGTAGCACCGCTGGGCCCCTTCCATGGTACATGCTGGAGCATAGAGCAACCGTTCAGGCTATTGATCAAATGAAGAAATACTGTCAGCCCCTTGAAGTCTGAACCATTAAAAGGGATACATATGGTAGGAGAATACAAGCCCAGCCATGCACATCTCTAGAAGTCAGAGGGAGGCTCTTCTAACAGCACAGTCCTTTTGAATTAATTTAACTTTTAGACATCAAAAGGTAGACAAAATATATAAACAGCCAAAATATATGAAAAAAGTAATTGAATTATAAGAATGCATCATGTTACAGTATTTCAATCACATTCCTGCCACATAAGGAGCCAGTCAGAAAATTCCCCATGTTTTACAACCCATTATATGCATTTTGCATTTCAAACTCTTCTGTGAAACAACTGATATCCTGAAAAACATTATAAAAATTAGATAAGGAAGTGAGTTTATGTGGTGGGCTTTGTAGCTCAGCAATGGGAAGAGGTTTGTGTGGGATTGCCTTACCTCGGGTCAAATTTTTAGGAATGGTGGAAATAGCTCCTGGAGCTGGATGGGTGTGACTTGTCTACACCTTGTATGTGATTTTTTCTTTCCATCCTACAGTCTCAATTTACAAATTCCCAGAAGGTTTTTGATCACTTCACACAAGTCAGATCCTTGTCCATTGTACTTGCTCCTATTTTTTGGCTCCACTGTAGCTTGCTGTCCTCTTGTTGGGCTCTTTTACTTCCCCTGTCTGTCATCTCCCAGATCTCAGCTGCTGGGTAGTGCAGACACCTGCCTTGCTACCATTACATATGTACTATGAGTGAGGTCATATCACACCTTTTCCTCAGCCATCAAGTTTATTTTGGGGACTACTCTATTTTTAAAATTTCTCTACAGTCCTTTGCTGGGCCTTATATGTCACTACCATCCCATAATTCCTCCCTGTCAATTTAGTATAAACATTTTTTAATTTGGCATGAGAATCTGTTGCCTTGTAGCTCCTGTTATCTAAAAAGAAAAGCATTTTCAGCTCATTGCCACACCTGAAAACCTGTTTTCTTTCCTATCTATAATGTCTTTGCTATCATCCAATTAAATAACTGCACTATTCAAGTTGGTACACCATTCGGGGATAGATTTTGCATAAAAAGCACAAATCGGAATTAATTTATGAAGTCCAATATGGTATTCTCATCTTGAGGTTGGACTCTTTTAGAGACAGTAACATACACCAAAGTGGCTCATGTTATCTTGTTACTATGGAAACAGTGATGCAGTACTGTTATGGGTGGAGATCTGTGACATTTGAAAGCACAGTATAAAACTGATATACTCCACAGCTTGCATTTTTATTAATCCTTAGTGCTATATAATAGTGTAGCATCATAGCTGTGATAGTTATCTTGCTCATGTGTATGGGTAAGTAATATCATGTGGAAAAGGAAATAAAAGGAAAAGGAAAAAAAAGAAAGTTTGAGACTGAATGGGGAATAAAGGATCAGACCTTCTGCCACTGATTTATTGTAGATCTTTGGAAAATACTTCTGAGGAAATCAGTCTGTGTCTCAGTTCCCCATCTTTAACATGCCCGCTTTTTCATTTTCTCTTTGTTTTCTTTATTTAGGTAACAAAGCTTTTAATGTAAGAATGCTTCTTGCTGTGGTTTTAGAGTGCATGGCACAATTTTGGAAAGGGTTTCATTAGGCAACAGCAGTACAAAAAAGACATAATATACCTACTGCAATAGAGCTATAAAAAGACTTGTACTGTTAGAAGCAAAACATATTCCATAAACAAAATTTATACCATGGTAGATGGCATTCATTCTCAGGGAGTAGAATGGCCAATGGGATAAATATTTATGCTCTGTGGAAGTAACTAAGAAGAACAGAAGGCGATAACGCAATATGATTTGTAACCACAAAGAATAACGCTACGTTCTGAAGAACTTGACGAAAGATTTGTGTGCAGGAAAACTCATCTGTTTTTTTCTAATTATAAAAATTGTACTAATGGAAGAACATAATTTTCCTCTACACACCTTGCCATGCTTGTATCTGTAGACCATCTTAACTTCACCAACACTACTCCTCTAACTGCTTTTTAATATGGAAAAGAAATTTCTAATTTTTTGTGATGCAAGTACAGATTTTGTAGGCATAATCTTCCTGTTGGAGCTGGTTGTGAATTGTTCTTTTCACTAAGTAGGATATTCACAGAAGTATTTGTGATTTAGTCTTCCTCATAGATTGTGTATTTTTAATAAAGTCCCTAGCTAGCAGATATAGAAAAGTTTATTGAGAAGAAGTCCTATTCCATAAGAGGAGATTTATGGAAAGATTACCCCCGTAATGAATGATTATATTTACTATTTACTCATTTGTATTGTAATGTCTAGAAGTGTAACCACAGGCCAAACTGTCATTTTGCTAGATGCCAGATAAACACTTGACTCTAAGGCAAGGGACCAATTCTGTATTCCAGTGGTTCAAACTTAGGAACTACAATATCAAAGCAGGGTGGAATGGCACAAGAAAAAGGCATTTGAACTTCAGCCTCTCATTTCCTTGCTACTGTTAGTTTACATTAGGTCGATGCCAGATTTGTGTTTTCCGTGCTGATAATGCAAAGCCTTCATCTCCAACTTCTGGCAGCAATTCTGAAATGACACTCTTTGAAATACTTCAGTTGCTTTCTGCTATGGCAGCTATGAATGAACTGATGACTGATGGTTAAAAGGATTGCTAGTTCCCTACATAAAGGTGTTTTGTTACCCTGAATTCAGGGGAGACCTTACTATCTATGCTAATTATTTTATTTAGGCTGCTTGTTAGTTCCCATGGAACGAGTGTTCCACAACTAGCAGATCCTTGACCATGCCCAGACTCTTCATTTCTGGAACACAGTCTGAGCTTTTTCTTTTTTTCCCCCCAAAATTCCTCTTCTGGTCAAACTTGCCTTTTAAAAATACATAAGATTTTCTGACAGTCATTGTAAAAAATGTGCAGCTGTGCTGTTGTGTTTTAAGTGGCTGTCCTACCTGTTTAATTATTATGGCTCTTTCTCCCAATGGCAGCCTCCAAAAGGCTTAGAGAAAGCACAGCTCAGCCTTTTTAATATCTGAAGTTCATAAATTTCTGTTTTAACACTTGTGAATAAATCCTAACCACCAAAATGAGAGATACTGAGAAGGTCAGTGTGGTGAGGCTTGGGTGAAGGTGTGATATGCAAAGGTGATTTTGATAAAGAAAAATTCTCATGTTTGGGCGCTGGGAACAATCTATTACTGAAAGTCTGCTGCTGCCCTGCATACCTACAAACTGCCCTTTGTGCTGTGCATTAGATGTAATAGATCCTCATTTCTGAATTTCATACAGCAGCTTATCTGTTACAGGAGGAGGAATCAGCACACTGGAGTGTTATACAGATCTCTCAAATTAATGACTTCATTAAGCATACAACAATACGTTCTTCTGTTACAATTACCTTTGTCACCTGTGATCGGACAACTTCATTCTCTATGAATTACAGGCAGAATTAGATCTCCTCTGAAGTTTGTAACAAAAATTGATTCATACAGGTGGTTCCAGTGCTCCCACATTGGCACAAATCCTTTGCTGCCTTGTTCTGCTCAACGTCACTACAGCGGGTCTTCATCTTCTCTAATTTGAGCTACCTTAACATCAGACACTTAGACTGGAGCCACCTCAGCTTCATTACACTTGTCTTAGACACCTATGACAGGATGATGTGTGCCTTTTGGACTATCTTAATTTCAGAGTCTATGTTTTTAAATGAGTGAGATGATTCCCCACAATATGCTCATAACAAAAATAGTTATGTTTTATTCTTTCTTTGTATGTATATTTACAGGTATCTGGAATGTGAGGGAAACCAAATGAAATGTATCCCTTGCTCACTCAGCTAAAATCTGTTAAATGATATCCTGTAATCAGGCAGCAACATGGTTCTGATATTGTTATAAAATCTTTTGAAATGGGAAACCTTGAATGGATACATTTTGCTTAATGGCTCATATTATGGTCCTGAAAAGGTCATGAACTGCAGGCAACTCTACTGTGCTGCAAAAAAGCAAATATATTGTCTGGAGAGGTAGGAGAATGTCTCAATTTAGAAAAAGCTGTGGGGCAGAGATTGTCTTTGTATGTGTTTATGTACAATATGCGTGGTGATGTTTGGCGATGCTTTCATAGGAAACCTCACCATACACTCTTAATTTTCTCCCCGTTCTTTTTGCTAGGAGGTGAATTTGCCGTCAGAGGTCAGGTGACACATTTTTGCTCTTGAGCTCCCAAGCTATGTGTGCAGACAATACAATCTACTTGGCACCGATTCTGCATTCAGCTGCAGTAATTGCAGTTCAAAAAAAATTAGAGTAACTTCAGTGACTTGAGTGGATTCAGAGCAACATTGTCATGGCTTAAGCTCCTGTGGCGATGCCTGCTCTGTGAGCAGCCAAGCTCTGGCTCAGTCTCAAAGTACCCATTCTGTAAGAACCGAGCTGGTGTATTTGGTGGTGGATGGTTTCCTGTGCTTGATCCATCTCCATGGGTAAGAGCTTGGACCAACAACAGTGCATTGCTGAGGGGTTGCTGACTCTCCCCTCCAAAGTGGAGCTTGAGTGGAGGATGTCTCTCAGCGTAGAATTAAGAGACTGATTGTTATAACAGGCTTGGATTGAGCCTTAAGTGTCAGAGGAGACATGCTGAATGTTTCTGCAGGGGCTCAGGAAATGCCATATTTATGCATTTATACTGTTTTCCCCATCCTCTTGTTATAGCTTAAAGCCAAAGACATCTGTCCATCCTGTCACCTGAAGATGCTGTCTGTCTTATTTTACAGAACTGTCATCAGCGGCAAAATGCAAAAATGTTTTGAGATAAAGTAGAACGTAATTAACTTACCTACTTGAATAACGATATAAACATCACAATCGTTCCTTCAGAACACAATAAAGGTTATAATAGGTTTGGAAAAAGGGAGGATGAAAATAAGCTAAGGAGTAATTTATATTTGAATCTAAGCCTCTGTAAGTACTAACAAAGATCAGACTGATGCAGTCTTTGAGAATTGTTTGTTTCACCAAATATATCGAAAACAACAACCCGAGATCCACCAGCTCTGATGCAAAATCTATCTCCTCTTTAGATTTCAAGTACAACTGTAGAGATGACTATTTGGCCCAGGCCAAAAAAAACCCATCGGAGTTTTGGGACTTTACTGACTTCACTAGTAACTGCTCCAGAGGAAGACTGGCTTCTGATAGTGCTGCTGTGCTAATTTTCCTGTGCTGAACACTCACCTCATTTTTCTTTCAGGTAATAGATGTAATGCCTTTCGAGCTTTTGCAAATCCATAGCACTTCATTACCAGACCAGGGCTTTGGTGATTAATTTGTTGCAGCAATGAGGTGCTGCCTGAAAAAGGGCTTCTGAGGAAAAAAGCAGGCCAAGCAAATGGCACTTGGCTGTGGAAGTTTTCTTTTGTCTCTGTGGTCTTCTAAGCATATAACTGGTTTGGCAGGAAATTAAGAAAAATCCAGTGATAGACGTGAAAGATATCAAGACTATCAGACTTAAAAATAAATAAGGGACTGTTCTTTATAGCACCTAGAAAACTTTTGGACTTACGTTTTTACAGACATAATCATATTCTTAGGAGTTGAAATTTTAGCACACTGAGCTGGGAGAGGTGATAGTCTTACATAGTGGTGCTTTTATTGTGTCTCCAAAGAGCATTGCTTTATCTCCTGATATTGTCTTTGAGATTCTCATACATAAAATTATGTCAATTCTGAGGCACTTAATTTCACAAGATTTTGCAAGACACTAAGATCAGTGATATTCAGTGATCAGTGAACTATAACCCACCAAGGGATAGCAAAAATGAAAAGCTGAGGTAGTTCCTGGGCACTGACTTGTGCAAGCTGATCATGTTAAGTTCCTCTGTTGAAGTAGGAAACAATGTGGAACAATAAGAGTTTTGACTACTGAAGAGGCTACTGGTATTTCTGTATTTATATCAAAATATAGTCTGTTTCTTTAGGATACAGAAAATTTCAGGTGTTTCACAGTGTCAATCTGGTAGCAGCAACAAATTGTAGCAAAGATGACCTATCTATCAAATAAAGAGGGAGTTTATGTTATATTTCAATAGACTTGTAAAACAAATTGCACTGACCTTACACAAGCACAGTCTTTGAAGGGCAGACTTTGTTCTCCCTCCCTGTGCTAACCTCTTAAAGCAGTCATTAAATATTAATTTCAACGGTTATTATGGCTCCAGTTTGGACTGTTTTGCCTTCTTGCGTGTGAGAATTTCTAGTGCCAGGAGTAAACTTTTTGTTGTTTGTGTGTATGACACTTCCACTGGATAGTAATGAATGCAGAACACACTGTGTGGCAGGCTAAAATTTATTCTGGACCATAGGTTTCTGGGTCTTCAATTATTCTTTGCTATAATCATGTCCTGCAGTCTTTTTCATGCTGTGGCTTCATTTGTGTGCCATGTGCCATCAGTGTGGCACAGAAGCTGTGACTCAAAAGACCCCTGTTAGTACCAAGGAAAATGATAAACAGAGAATAAATAGAAAAATGTGTTGCAGAGCTGACTTAAAATATAAATTTCATGTATGGCTGCATGCCTTGGTTTCCTCTGAATCTGGAAAAGGAATTACCAACACAGGGTGAGAAAAATCTGGTGTAAACTGGAAGCAAATGGAAATAAAAAGAAAAACCTTTTATGAGGTTCTCAGTCAGCCTTTTAAGCTCAATATGTCTGTATATATAAGTTAACACTTAAATGCTTTCTGGAACAAACCTTGATGATTGTTTCTTAATTACTGTTGATAGACCATCTAGCAAACTGGACCAAAGCTCTAGTCTGTACATCACCTTGCATATTTACTGATTATGACCTTTGTCAGGTAGTCAGCACAATTTTCCTCTCTGAGATGATGGTAGATGTACTTTTGAACGTATTTTACATTATAAAAGACAGACATTCAGTATTCATTATACAACTCCTCAGGAGAAGTATCCTGAGAAACAGGATCAGCTCTGAGACACAATCACAGACTGCTCTCCAGAAAGAGATTGGGCAATGGTGGCTGTCTTTATTTTAGGCTTATAGAACAAAAGAAAGAAGGAGAAGAGTCACGTCCCCATAAGACAGAGTCCAGATTTTGTGTTATTAAAGCCAGCCCTTATATCTATTGATAGCTTCAACAAGTGCTTGGCAAATCAGGCCAAGCATGCTCCCTCTTCATGTGAGAGACCTGCAGAAGATCACCCCAAACCTGAAGCACTGAGGTGGCTCTATATTTCTGAAGAAAAATAAAGTGTCATAGCCTCTTTTGGGCACTGGTGGAAGTCAAAGAAGGCTTGTGCTTCAGTGTGTGTAAGAGTGAATGTGAAAGCGAAGGTGCAACTCTCCTCTCGATAACTTTTTTTTCAAGGGAAGGTATTGGTGAAATGCCACAAACAATTTTAAGGAGCATCTCAAAAACATATTCTGAAGGTGTGAACAGCACAACTACACCTTATAATAGAGACATTCTTGAGCTTTGTAGTAAATACTGGATGTGATCTAAGTCTTTCACAGCGTGGGCTGCATCTCAATACAGATCTTGTCCCCCTCCCATCCATGGACACACAACCTTCTTCCTTTCCTCCCAGAGATCAAATAGTATCCGTATGGCAAGCTCAGCAGTTCTTGGCATGGAAAAGCACTATGTAATAAATAAGTAATAAATTAATATTTAATTAAAGCTTCTTTTAATGAAGGTTAGCACCTGAAAGGAGGTGGAGAGACAGGTGTATGTGACCAGTCATGTCTCTGCAGAACAGCAGTGACCACTTTGCAGAAGCTTACGTAAAAAGTAGAAGCTTACATTACAAAAAGAAGACCTATTGCATCTCTTAACTGATCTACATGGTCAGTGCAGGGCTAACACTGCTTGGAAGGTAATTACATGGCCTGAAATCCTTGTGTGATAGTGCATACTGCAGTCCTGTGGTCCACTGGCCAAAGGCGTAACTCTGAAATGACTATTTGACTTCAGTTGTTTTTAGTACTAGTGTGGAGCTTTTGTTAAATACAGGTCAGGAGATCATTATGTGAACGACTGCCTGTTGGGACTTGCCTGTTCGTACAGATTTTTTTTGTTACGGTCAGTTTCTGGCTATTTATATTTCTGTAACATAAAGGCAGTTACGCTACGGTAAGGGCAGCCGCAAACTGTTCAGCTTTTTGTGACTACAGTTTCTGAAAAGTTGCTGGAACAAAAATCAGCTGTGTAAAGGTTGTATGCTCGTTGCTTATTATTATCATCTAGTTTTGCTCAGGGTCTTCAGTGCATGGAAGCAGTATGTAGATTTTTGGTAGTGGTTCAGGTGGTATAAGTGGTTCAATTAATTCAGGGTCTTCTTTTCTGCTGGTTTGACTTGCTCTGTGCAGAGAGCGGGTTTAGTGCACTCATAATGAATATATTTTTGAATGGGTATATATCCAAGTGACTGGAAGAATGATCACCTTTTCACATTCAACCCAGTTCAGCCCATGTATATTAATATTCCTTGCATTTTCTTGTGCATCTCCTCAGAGAGCAGATTAAAATTAAAATTGTGCCAAGGTTAGGTAGCAGAAAGGATTAGTGAGTTAGGTCGTCACCTCTGGAGAGGAAGGTGACATGCAAATGATTGGACTGGACATATCCTTATTCTGGCAACTATTTGTACAGATAAAAAAATCTCCATGCAACTGACAGTTTGTGCTGAAGAGATATCCAGGACCAAAACAGCAAAAAGGCTGAAGGTCAGGATTGAAGTACAGTACACTGAGAGGGTTATACAGACTTTGCCTGTTTATCTCAAGCTATTAGCATTTCATTTTCAAGATCAGCTGTTTACAGACAAAACTTTTAAAATTATCATGCCCAAGAAGCTCTGAACCAGGGGAAAAAAAAAAAATTGGCCAATGAAATAACCCCTCCCGTCTCATGAGTGCTTTGTAATTTAAAGGCCAAATGTAATATCTCATTTTTGAGGAAAAACTTCAATGGGATTTTCTCATGGATGAGCAGAGAACTGAGCACTAAAAAATGAGCATTGCACTACTCAATTTCATGCCTGTGTCAGGTTTAGGAATTGAACATTTGGCCTAAATTGTAAGAATGAAGATAACTATCGTAAGTACAGAAAGGGGACCAGTAAATGTAATTGCAGGATTGTCCTTGCTTGCATAATTCACCTTGCAAATCTTTCACAAAAATGGCAGAAAATAAGCTGTCAGAACTTGCCCTTGCTTTGTGTTACCATATTGTTAATGTATGGAAAAACCAGGACATACACACACATTATATACTCAGTCCACTGAATGTATGTGTGTATAAATATATAGAAATGATACACAAACGTACCCCCAGACCAGCATCACACTTAAATGCAATACTGCCACTGTTTGATTGTTATTAGCAGGAAAACCTCACCAACAGCTCAGTCATCCATGCTTCTGAAAAATGTAAATGTCAATTTTTGGTCTTTAAAAATTATTAAGCCTAGTAAAAGATAGCAATTTCCAGTGTTTGCTTGGTTGGTAAGATGCAGGAGAGTGAGCATTACTCCTGAGAGCTGCCATTGGTTAGCTGGAGGGAAAATGGATATCAATTATACATAATCTAAGAAGCCTCTGCATAATAATCAGGCCCAGTAGGGGCTTTGGGGCAGCTTCGTTATTCTCTTGTAAACACGAGAGCCCAGATAGACATGTCAGTCAGGAGTAGTGGCTGCAATTCCTCCTTTTTAACACCTTCACATTCTATTGCTTCAATATGCAAACAAGGCTGTTTAGCTGAGGGTTGAGGCTGGGCTAATGAGCTCCCTGCACTAACCCTGAAGTAAAAACGTTCTATTTCACAGCTGCTCAGAGACTAGCTCCTCTGGGCATGCTCAGGTATTGGAAAATAATTCCTTTTAAAAAGAGAAACGCCAATCAGGATTTCTTGCATACTATTCTCTTTTCTCAGCGTGCTAATGCAATTACCTCATAACTTGTGAACTTTTTACGGTAGCGGAAAAAATGTTTTGTCTTTGAATTATGTACTTTTGTCACCAAAAAGAAGAGACGACTTGGAAAATTCAGCAGATGTAAAAATCATACCCTCCCTTAATTCCTGGAGGACCATAACTCAAGGCTAATTTTCACATTTCCTTCTTAAAGGTGGACTGTCCTTTTATCCCTCCCTTCCATTTGTTTCTTCATTTCTAGCATCATTTCCACTTCCTTTTAGCCAGTCTGTGTCATGAGTGACAGAGGAGGCTCCTAGCAGAGTGCTGCCAACTTCATTCCTGCTAGACACTGAAAAGGCCAACTTCTCTTGGTTTAGGACCTTGACGCTGTCCTTAAGCTAGGTTTCAGGGCATTGCTGAACTTAACCAACTGCATAATTGCCTTGGGAAGACCAAGACACAGACCCCATGATAATCCTTTATGGATAAGCCAACATTTACAACTCGTGATATAAAACATGATGATCTCTCGAATATCCAATTATTCATATGAATAAAGTAGTCTTCTGTCTGGAACAGTCAGAAATCCCCACTGGGTTAATTTACTGTGTGATAGAAATCATTTGGGTTTTCTGTTTAAAATGGAGCAGCGTATGATTTCTTATAGAACTCTATGAGATGCTCCCTGTCTTCATTCATTCATTCACTTGTCCCCAGGACCATGCCTTGCAGCAACACGACACAGGAGAGCAGACCTATAGGCAGAGCCACAAAAATGTCTGTCAAGTGCAAGTTACAACTATCTCAAACCGTAATGCTTTCCTATGAAGAGAGACAGCACATTTTTAACTATTTAGCAGTCAAATATTGTGATCTACTCTTTTTCACTTTGTTTGCAGTTGGGTTTCTAATGGCTGTCTCCATGCATGACAATCCATATTACTGAGTCAGTGGGAAAGTCTTAGCTTTGTAATATTTCAGCACTTAAATTATTTATTAAGTTAGCTTTATGGCATATTAAAACCCTGCTTAGACAGGTAGAGCTAACTCCCTTCTGCCTTGCTGAAGCTCATTAAATGGCCATCATAACTGGACAGACTTAATTGTGTTACATCCAAATAATTCTGTCATTTGGATTCAAATCCAAGGCAAATGGCCTACTAGAAATCTCACTTATTTGACTGTGACTGGCAAATGATTAAAGTAGCCTGTAAGCAGTTTACTTATGACATGTTGGTGAAAATTTACAAGTAAAATTGAGAAGCTGAAATAAGATGTGACTATGGTTGTTTCAGAGTGTTTTTAAATTATACCATTCCATTTTAGTACTAGTATTCCCAGCCAGCAGAAAACTCATTTATTCATCTTTTTTAAGGTATTGTAAAAATAATAGTTGCCAGTGGTTACATTTATCTGTAGTTTGGAATTCAAATTTTCCAGTTCAGAGAATAAGTAAGTGACTGAAAAAAAAATCTGCTTTCTGTTCAGGTCAGCTTTCCATATGTCAATTTACGATTCTTAGTTCACTTTGTACGGTCCAAATGATGAGCTTTTAAGCACTGTTATTATGAAATTGTTCTATTGCCTTATAGCTTTCAGTGAGGAAGAATCCTGAGGTAATTAAAATATTTTTCTGGGACTCAGAGGACCCTCTCTTCTTCTGAAAGGTGTCTGTGTCATTTTAGACAAGTCACTTGACACTAAGGTTTTACGAAACACATTTAGGAATTTAGATACTTTTGCAAAAACTCACTACGTGCTTCCTCTTTATGCAGTTGTTTTCCCTTATAGCTGGATTACAGTTGTCACAGGGGTCTCCAATCCAGAGGAGTGCCCAGCTCCAGCATACGTAGAAAGTTTTGACACTGAAAATGACATTTTTTCCCTTCATTTTGTATTTTGCTTTGTCTATTTATACTTCAAGCAATTAGGACAAAAATGCCTTATGCTATGGCTATGTGGTAAAAAACTCCCTCAGGAGTAAAAATTCCCTCCTGACTATGAATTTTCTACCAGCCATCTATCAGGTAAGGATTCCTATACACAGTCAGTAGCATCCAATAAAGGTGAGATTAATCTCATATAAGTATGAAAAAAGCATGTAGCTGTTAACACATCATGGGCAATGATGACTAGCTGGATACTGATTTTTGGTGTTTAACTTATAGTTATTTGTACAAAACAATTAAAAAAAATTTTACACAAATATTACTATAGAAAATACCCTACTTCCAATGCAACTGGACTATTGGAGGCAAGAAATTCAAGCTAGATGGACTAGTAGCCTGCTAGGAAATGGCAAGGTCTGTTGTACAATCCTGGGCTGTGGCATAGATACTTAACTTGATACAACTTGATTTAGAGGGCTCAGATTGTCACAGTTCAGGGCTCCTAGCCATAAGCTGATTTGGGAGGTGGGTATATTTGAAACAAGGGGGTTTTTTTATACCCTTGATACCTCAAATAGTGGATCCTGTTCAGCTCTGCTTGAGCACCCTGGCTTTGGAAATGTCATGGGCCCGTGTTATGCATTTGAACACAAAATATTCTGAGCGTGGAATCATCAAATTTTACTAGGCAAATAAACAGAACATCAGTAAGACAGCAACAAGTGAAACAGAGTAGTGAAAATAGCTTTGGGGCAAGCACAGTGGCTGCGTGCAGCTAGGGTGGGGATGGAGATGGGCTTGGCCATGATACATACCAGTATGCATCACCCATTTCACTGGTGGGAGGCAGATTCTTCCATGTTTTAGCATCTGGCTGGGATTCTGATGAGTCTAGTACTGGCTTTGTTATAATTCATACTTTAAGATTACTTATTTATCAATATTGTTTTCCTTCTATTGAAAGGAAAGTAATTTGGTTCCTAGCTGGTTTCATTACATATTTTCAGTGTATGAATGTTTTCAAATTAAACACTGACTCCATAAAGTCATGTTAGGTACTGTCTTAGCTTCAGGTCATTAATTCTATTTTTTAAAGTATTAATACAGATGAAGGAACTGTGTTCTTTGTCTCTACCAAAGTGAACTTTTTCCCTCTGCTCCTGCTAAGTTACTAATTAGTTCAATGTACCTCAGAGATGAGAACCTTTGAGATTGGCAAAACTTGTGTTTTCAACAAAAGTTTATTAAGACAGCAGTTGGTGCTCTTGATGCCAGATTTAAGGAGAAAATGATATTCCTTCTTTTTTTCTTTTCTTGAGCAATATCAAAGAGTGAAGCAGTTGATTAAAACAGAGTGTAATCAAGGTTGTGCAATAGTCTAACTTTAATACAATAATAGAGACCCCCCACCCCAAAGAAAAACATTATATATCTTGTCATGGGAAAGTGTTATTGACATGTGCTTGTTGGAAAGTCTTAGGTTCAGGCTAGAGTTTTGTAGCTGTTGGTGCCAAACCCATGACAGGTGAAGTTGTATAGGAAAGAGACTCCACCGCCACTGTGGTTCCTTCCTTGCACAGTGAGAAGAAACAGGAAAGCCAGGACTGAGGCAGTTGCCTTGGACTGTTAGTCCAAGTTCAGCCTGTCTATCCTGGGGTCAATTTGCTGTGGAATTAAAGCAATGATTCACAGCACACATACTAAAAGCAGAAGTGCTTATTTATGCATTTAGAAAGGGGGAATATTAAAAATATACCTTCCCACTTCTTTTATGCACACCTTCAAATACGTGGAGATTGAGCTGGTATCCAGAGTATTTGAATCTGTAGTGACCTTAAGAGAACAGTTGTAATGTAAAATGCTGCTGGCATATGACAGCTACTGCATTTTCACCCATAGAGAAGGTGGCAGAGAGACAATTGAGGAGAAGATATTCCTTTAAAAAATTTCAGGTGCTGAATATATAGTAATATGATAGAGTGACACCAAAAATACCTATGACATAAAGACCCGAACAAACTTACCAACGTTACAAGTATTAATGTACACAATATCTTTCTAATCATGTGATTTTGTTCGGGCTGAAAACATTAATGAGATATCTCATAACTTCACAATAGAATTGCAATTTGTACCTAAAACTGGGAATATCAAATAGCTATTGCAACACAGCAATAAAAAAGCAAGTTGTTGGCTTTTACTGAGAAAAATATTATGATGTTTTGTCCTTAAAGGTGTTTTTTTTCCTGAATAGTATTTTTCTTCATAGATAGTAATTCCTGACAAAGTCAAAGGAAAAAACTTACATAAATTCTGGGTGAAAACTACTGGGTATAATGATGACAAAATGTTTACAACTGTTCATACATGGAGCACCAGGAACACAGAAACAGATAACAATAGATATTGTTACTGTCCCCGTGTTACATATAGGGGGCTCTGACCAAGAAATTAAGTTATTTTTTCAATGTTATTTGATAAGTCACCATATATATTGAAGAAGGGCTGACAGCTAAGGGAAGAAATTCTGGCTGTGCTGAATATCAGAGATCTGTCAGTGATTTCAGTCTTTACCTGAAAAGACTTTTCCTAGGCTGTGTTTTTAGATGGTCTGTCTCCTCCTTTAAGTCTTCTTCATTTAGTTTAGTTTTGTCAGTTATTTCCTTAATAAGCCAGGGGAGTTTGGAAGGAGAGAGAGTAGACGCTAAGAAAACTATTTACTTTGTGGGCGCAGACTGTATTTCAGATACTGAAACCTTCTTGCATGCAATCACCATTGTTCCAAACACCCTGAGGAAGGAAATGGTCATAGAATCTTTGGGTTGGAAGGGAACTCTAAAGGTCCAGGCCCCCTGCAATGAGCAGGGACATCTTGGAATGGATCAGGTTGCTCAGACCCCCATCCAACCTGACCTGGAATGTTTCCAGGGATGGGGCATCTACCACCTCTCTGGGCAACCTGTGGCCAGGGTTTCACCACCCTCATTGTCAAAAATTTCTTCCTTATATCTACTCCAAATCTACCCTCTTTTAGTTTAAAACTATTACTCCTTGTCCTGTCACAACAGGCCCTGCTAAAAAGTCTGTCCCCATCTTTCTTATAAGCCCCTTTTAAGTACTGGAAGGCTGCAAGAAGGTGTCTCTGGAGCCTTCTCTTCTCCAGGCTGAACAACCCCAACTGTCTCAGTCTGTCCTCACAGGAGAGGTGTTCCATCCCTCCCATCATTTTTGTGGCCGCCTCTGGACCCGCTCCAACAGGTCCATGTCTTTCCTGTGTTGAAGGCTCCAAAGCTGGACACAGGACTCCAGGTGAGCTCTCAACAGAGCAGAGCAGAGCAGAGCAGAGCAGAGCAGAGAGGCAGAATCCCCTCTGTCAACTTGCTGGCCACGTTTCTTTGGATGCAGCCCAGGAGACTGTTGGCCTTCTGGGCTGCAAGTGCATATTGCCGGCTCATGTCCAGCTTTTCATCCACCAGTACCCCCAAGTCCTTCTTGGCAGGGCTGCTCTCTATCCCTTCATCCCCCAGCCTGTATTAATACAGGGTTGCCCCGACCCAGGTGCAGGATGTTGCTCTTGGCCTTGTTGAACCTCATGAGGCCCATGGCCTCCCATAGGCCCATGCTTCGAGCTTGTCCAGGTCCTTTTGCATGGCATCCCATCCCTCAGGCGTGTCAGCCACACCATTCGGCTCGGTGTTGTCTGCAAACTTGCTGAGGGTGCACTCCATCCCACTGTCTATGTCACTGATGAAGATATTAAAGAGTACTGGTCCCAATATGGACCCCTGAGAGACACCGCTCATCACTGATCTTCATCTGGACATTGTGCCATTGACCACTACCCTCTGGATGTGACTATCCAACCAGTTCCTCATCCACCCAACAGTCCACCCATCAAATCCACATCTCTCCACTTTAGAGAGAAGGATGTTGAGGGGGACTGTGTCAAAGGTCTTACAGAAGTCCAGATAGGTGACATCAGTAGCTCTTCCCTAAGCCCATTGTGAACCAGAATTTTCACACATTGAAAAATAACATATTCCTCAATGGTTGTGTTCACTTTAGAAAGTCCTTTAGAAAAATTGTTGGTTTTGGGCAATAAAACAGGTATCCATTTGGTATTGATATTTTTCGTAAGTCATTTATTTAAATAAGAAAACTGAAGGTCTGTTCTTTAGTGACACTTTCAAAACTGGGAACGTAATGAGTTACAGAAGCTCTCTCAACTTTTATTATTCTAAGATTATTTTACTATTGCTAATCTGCCTCCAGCACAGACCCTAGCCACTAGGAGACCTTATGTTAACATCTTCCAGGGCCTCCAGGGGAGGGTCTTGAGAAACCTCTGCATTTTTTACAGCAACCCTTACCTCCCTCTCTTTCCTCGTCTTGTCTGCTTTCAAGCCAATGACAGGTTGCATCACAAAGTGAGATTGTGTCGTAGCCCTCCTGGGGATTAATGCAGGAAAAGAAAAGAAAATAAACAGAAAATGGTGGTTTCTCAGGCTATTTCATAATTCTGATCCACACTGGAGTGATTTTTGATTAACTTTTCAGTGGTTTCACAGAATCACAGAATCACTAGGTTGGAAAGGACCTTTAAGATCATCAAGTCCAACCATTAATCCAGAACCACCATGTCCCCTAAACCATGTCCTGAAGTGCCACATCCAAACGTTTTTTGAACACTTCCAGGGATGGCGACTCCACCACCTCCCTGGGCAGCCTGTTCCAATGCCTGACCACCCTCTCAGTGAAGAAATTTTTCCTAATATCCAATCTAAACCTCCCCTGGCGCAACTTGAGGCCATATCCTCTTGTCCTATCACTAGTTACTTGGGAGAAGAGACCAACACCCACCTCGCCACAACCCCCTTTCAGGTAGTTGTAGAGAGCGATAAGGTCTCCCCTCAGCCTCCTCTTCTCCAGACTAAACAACCCCAGTTCCCTCAGCCGCTCCTCATAAGACATGTGCTCCAGACCCCTCACCAGCTTCGTTGCCCTTCTCTGGACACGCTCCAGCACCTCAACATCCTTCTTGTAGTGAGGGGCCCAAAACTGAACACAGGATTCAAGGTGCGGCCTCAGCAGTGCCGAGTACAGGGGCACAATCACTTCCCTACTCCTGCTGGCCACACTATTCCTGATACAGGCCAGGACGCTGTTGGCCTTCTTGGCCACCTGGGTTTGACTGTATGCAGAAAGAAAATGATAGGAAAGCAGTGAGTAGTGGGAAGAGAGGAAGGCCATGACCACAGTTTCCTGAGCCCCTCCAAACTGCAGGATCTCCTCCCAGGCACTGAAACAGAGCGGGAGAGGAACTACACTCAGTGCGGTGATGAGAACATTTACCTGGGTCTTGGAGTACTCTGAGAAGTACCCTGGAGTACTCTGCAGCACTCTGGTGAGGGCATGCTCTGCTGAGGACTGCCAGAAAAGTCTGACCTCAAATCCCAGAAGCAGAGGCAAGAACTGTAGTTTGGACATTATAGGATGTGCTCCAGTCATTGAACTAGTGGATAAGCCAGTGCAGTCTATCTTGCAACTGATTTGTGAAGCTGGTCCTTCATTTCCTTGGTCTTTCCTGAAAAGTGCATTTACGTGTTTCGTTTTGTCTCCTATGGAACATCTCGTACAAATGGAAGAAGATGTTTTCATTTTTGGTATGGAAAATAATTCAAAGTAGTTTCAATTCAGCCATTTTTTTCCTGTTTTGTTGTTTCCATGTGGATTTGGGTGGAAAGGGGAAAGAATGGGTTCAGCAGTCAAATGTAGGATTTAACTGTGTGCAGGGCCTTACTCTCAACTCACATAAGCCCTTTTGAAATACCGTGCTTTGTCCTCACTAAAAGGAGAAGCTGTTCCTTCATGTGTTAGTTAACAAAGGTTAAGTAAAGCATATTACAGTCTGAATTATACAGGGCTGTTGCAGCTTGTTTAAGTGTTAGTAGGTCAAAGAGAACACTGCATCCTTGATAATGTTTTAGTTTGACCTGCTAATAAATGTTAATTCATCTGTCTTGTTCAATGTGTTTTTGTGTGTGAATGTGCATGTATTTAAGGACTAGAATAGAAATGCTGTATGTCAGATGAAAGTCCTTCAGAATTCAGCAAGTGTCATTTAAATGAACAACAATAAATCACTGAGTACCAGAGTACACTACACATCCCCCATAGAGGACACAATGTTATGCAAATGAAGACTTTATGGACAATATTTTTGCAAATATTCTTCCATTTTTTAAGCATTTCTGCACATAAATCCATTCAAAGCTAGATAACCCTATAAATTAACAATTGCCTGGATTCATCAAAGTGTTCATAACAAGCACTAATTTTTGACTCAGGGGAATGTTATCAAATAAATGACAGACCTATCAGTTTTTAAAATTCTCTTAGCAAATATTCAAAGTGAGTCTTATTGTCTTAACTATTTTTCACTATTTTTACAGAAGAGGATAGGCAATAAACATTACATTTATTGGCTTCTTGTGAGCAAATATTTATGTATTATCCCTTCATTGTATGTTACTATTGCTTTAGCAGTGATCCCTGACCCAACTGTACTACACGCTCTGCAAAGATGCAGAAGGAAGAAAATCCCTCACCATACAACTCACAACTTTTAAGTACAAGACAGACACAACTGGTAGGTCCATTGCAATCAGAGGAAGCACAAAGAAACAGAGAGGCAATGAAGAGCTGTATGTGTGGCAGTGATCTTGGGGCACCAGCTGCCTAGCCACTGTCAGGGACTTGAAGTATGAAAATGCTTGTTTGTGAATTTAAGATGTGGGCAACATTTTGCTAGTCCTTGAGAGCTAGCAGGAGCAAGCTCTGCCAGGCAAAGGTGAGGAGTTCATGGTTGATGAGATAAAAAATGGGAGTTCTGGAGATACACACAGAAAGGAGCAAGGTGTTAAAAGCAAATAGTCCAGGAAATGGTTGCAAGACTGGGTGCATATGAAATATCTCAAGCAGTTATAATGAGATGAGATTAATGAGTGTTCTAGCAGTATCCCAATATTGTGACTTTGCTCTCTGATGTCTTTTCCATGCCAAATTCATCACCTCTCAATGCCCTTTTCTCCAGCGGGGTCTTCTTTACAATGCACAAGATAACAAAGGTCCTCTGAAAGAAGGAAATACCTTGCTCTAGCCACTATAGAAGGCAATCACTGCACATCACCAGAACATTATAAAATGTAGGAGGGAAAAGGAAAACAAAAGGATTACACGCTGTAAACTGAAACAACTCTTTTTGAGGCACTCTGCAGGTTTTTTTTTTTCTCTTTTTCCCCCTCTTATTTTACAGATTACAAAGCTTTTCAACTTGTTATTAGCAGGCAGAAGATCTTACTGTGTTGTCTGCAACTTCTTTCTTGCACAGATTTGTAAGTAAAAAAAAGTCTATGTTTGTTAAAGCATGTGCTATTCTCCACTTAGCTAAGGAGATGAAAAGTCACAACTGTGCTATGATGTTTTATTAAAATATAAAAAATACTAAGCTATCAGCACAAGGCAATTAAATAATACTTCTTGTCTCCAGTTTAGCCTACACACAGATTTATACTTAAAATTATATTTTATTTGGCAAAAAAATCAGCCTTTACCCAATACAATCAAGCTTGATATTCCAGAAAGATTATCTATCCACTGTTGCTGGAAGCAAAACAACAACAACAAAATATAAGAACAAAAAAAACAGTCCCACACATCAGACATTTTAGAAGCCTGCAACACATCAGCACAGTATGTCCATAGAATTCCACAGTCCACAAAACAACAAGTATGTAAGAGTGACCAGTTAAGTGACCAATTATTCGGACTGACATGTGGGGCATGGAAGTGATCACTTCAGCTTGTGTCCCTTAACTTCAATGATGCTGGACCCATCATGCTCACAAGAATCCTTTCTGAATGAGTGAATTGTCTAATAGTTCATCAATGCCCAGGGCCTGATTAATTTTTTAGGAATTTTCTCTACCTAAATAGGAATAGTGTGCTGTGCACTATGACTAAGTCCTCTGGATGGCATTTACAGTGGACCCTATTTTGAGCAGGAATTGTACCAGATGGCCTATGGAGGTTTTTTCTAACTTATTTGTTCTATAATTCTATATTGCCATCCAAATTTTGTGAAAACAGCAATATTCTGGCATTTGCACTCCAAATGAACCACTATAATGTCATTGCCAGGAAGACAATCTTTGGTGTATCTCTCTATTTTCTAAGTTATGTTAAGCTTCATAGGCTATGGCAGGAAAAAACATTAAAGGTATTCCAGAACAGTGGTTTACTCTTGCAGCAGGTTAAAAAAAGCTGTAGCATGTCATTAATATATTGACATATGTTTATATTAATATAATAGTTATACCTGTAAGATGTTCATACAATATGTGAACAAAATAAGTAAACAGTTGAATCTTTGTGCATGTGCTTTTTGTGTTGTCATAGGTAAACTTGACTCTATGTTTAAGATGCTCTTCAGAACTGCACAATATTACCTGTGTGATTAATATATGTGTTGGTTCTCTCTTAGCAGAAAGTCACAGGAACAAGTAAATCAGAAGCTGGGAATCCCATTGTCTTAAACCATTTTTTTTCCCAACTGCACTGGGTGTGTTTGATTTCATAGGAGGTTCACACAAGTAGCTGGAAGATTTTCTGTGTTTCAAAATGCTTATCCATGAACCCAGCTTGTCTGAGAAGTGTGGGGAAACTGACACAGCAGGAGTAAACCGTCTGGTAGGAGCATCCTCCAGTATGTATCATGGTGCCTGATAGTTGAGACAAGCTGTTTGCACTGGTCTCATGTGAACAATTGGGTGCCACTGCATGACACATTTTTGTGAAATGCTGTATTCTTTTGTGCTTGCACACACAACAGGGCCTCAATCAAATAATTTATTAAATCATTCAGATGTGATTCTCCCAACTCATTATAGGCCAATGCTTTTGTGTATTCCTAGAGTGTCTGTAAATTCTGTCAGCCTGTCCCTGAAAAATTTGCCTATATAGCAAATAGTTGGAATGCACCGGGGCACTTCATATATTAATTTAATAGCCTGTCTGCAAGTATAAATGCAGAAAAATGGGCAGTATAACGGACTGGCAAAGCTACACTCAATGGTGCACAAAATAAGTTCCACTGGCAAGGCTGTTAGTGGTCGCACAGTGAAACTAAAAGCAAATATTGGACTTGAAATAGAATGAGAATCCTGATTGGGTGGGAATCTGAAAAACAAGTCCAAGAATTAGTGAGCACAGGGTGGAAATGAGTAACTGATGGTTGCTGGCATCAGAAGTATGGTCAGGAGTGTTGAGCGTACCCATACTCTTAATACCCGTGCAGATGAGGAACAAAAAGGATTTGCAAAATGAAGATACAATCTGACTGGAGTAACTAGAGTGAGTAACGAGAAAGGTAGCATTGTCCATGTCGTGGATAGACCTGAAAGACATGGTGAAGGAGGATGCTGTTCCCCGTGACGGAAAAGGGGTAAAAATGTGAATTCTTTTCTAACTATGTTGCATTTAAACTTGTCATTCTTTCACCTTGTGATTCTTTCTAGTTCATATTATTTACCAGAATGAAATAAAACCCATGTGCTTAGGTTTTGTTTTCTAAAATCACACTGGCTTAATACAATACTACTAATAGATACTGAATTGTAGCACATGGTATCGTGTTTACACTCTTAGTTTTATGCCATCAATTTTGTATTGCTATAATTATTGTATCAAAGAAGACCAGAAGATGATATTAAAGCCTGTAGGGAGATACATCCTATGTTCTAATGAACTTCAATGTAGGTTTAGACTAGTGCATCACAATACTTTAAAGCTGTGAACAGGGTTTTTGAGTAGGGAGGTTCTTTAGGAAGGTTTTAAAATTGTCATTGTGAAGGATTTGTATCCAGAGCAATAGAGATTTTTCTGCTTGTACTATATTTTTAATAGAGTTGTATTTGTGGTTCTTATTGAAATGTGCCTAGAGGGCATCATGGAAGGATTAGTTCAATATCTCCCACCTCAGCCCAGATCTAACAGCCAGTGCCAAAGTTCTCCTGTAGTTTCCTCCTTTATTCAGAAATCTTCTCATCATGTTTCTAATATAGTGAAGGAAGATTTTATAAAAATTGTCTTGCCCTGTATCCTGGAAAAAATGCCTGTCTCCTAGTAGTTCACTCTTGGAGAATCATTTAATTTGAGAAACTGTCCTGGCATGAAGGTCTGATTTTTTTTCTTTTTAAAAAGTTTTTAACTGACCTTTTTTTTTTAAAACGTGCTATTTAAAGATAAAAAAAGAAAAAAAGGTGACAAAAGTGGGTTAACTCTTGCTTATATACCCATTTAGGTTTGATTTACAATAACTTTACTTGTGTAGTTGAAATCATCTCCTCTGAAGACAGAAACATAATAGAATAATAGAGCATAAATTTGTTGATAGCTTGCATCATCGTATGAATTAATACCTCTGTATTACGTTTATGGAGTACGGCAAAATGTTTAATCTGGGTACTTAATCAACCTAAGCCATCAGTGGTGAAATACTTTGAAATGTATAACAACTAATTATGTTGAGAACTATGTATCTTAAGAAATGCCTTATGCTGCAGTACATCTATGCATACAGAAGAATGCATTTTAAAAAATATTTTAGTGTATCAAGATTTCTCATTTTGATTTTGATGTCTTTCTTTTATGTTATAGTGTATTTTATAATGTAGTAAATAGAAAGTAAAGAAAGACATCATTTAACATTTTTATAGTGTTGGTACAATTTGGTATTACTGAACCATATTTGCTTGGATATTTTACTGAAACAAAATGCTACCAAAACTAACACATTTCTGAGGGAAGTTTGTTTTCAACAGTAGTATTTTCTGAGGATGTCAATATTCTCAGAAATCTTTTAAGTGAGTTAACTTACAAATTGCTTGTCTAGGAGCCCTTATTTATGAAACTTCTTTGTTTGAAAGGGAGTTGAATATTTTGGTGGTCATACATGGTGAAACAAGTAAGAATTAAATGTTTGAAAGAAAGGATATAGCTCAGGGTTTTTAATCAGTATGTCCTCACCAAAAGAGAGTGCTTTTGGATTTTTCCAACATACTATCATTTTGATTCACAAACTGATTTTCTTTTGGGAGATCTACACCCTGACTCTTAGTAAATCAGTGTTGTCCAACCTACTTCTGTGAAATTGTATCGCTGCAAACCAACTACGAATCTGGTCCATCTCTTCCATTAAAATTAATGGAAGAAAGATGTGTCCAAATGACCTAGAATACTTTGAATCTATATTTTCTTAAATTGTGTCAAAACAATGCATTTAGTAGGATATATCTTTTTACAGGTTGTGTGTATGAGTGAGTATTAAATGTGCTGAATGGCCTAAATGTAAACTGTGACTGATTATTCCCATATGAGCCCAGTCTACTTCCAGTCCATTGGTTAGGATACAATAAAAGACTGTTTTCATCAAGGACTTGGCATCCTCTTGAAAACTGGATTTGGATATGACAGCGGGAATGAACATAGTAGAAATAGGGAAGTTAATCAACCTAAGCCAAAAGTTACAACTCATATGAGCCTAGGACTCTGCACTCTTAAAAAAATAAAATAAAAATAGAGTATTAACATCTCCTGGTGTTAACTAACAATGTGAAACAAACAAACAAACAGATTCTTAAAACATTTTCTTCTACTATTTACCGCTTTTACATTTCATGAAATGGGAGTAAAATGACCCAATTTTCCATTAGCTTTAGAAAGGTAGAACGTACAAACTGTACTTCTGTTAAGTAGTCCTTTACACCATGGGTGGCCTATGGGTAAGGCTGCCAGATCTTTTCTTGTATCTCTGGGTATTTCTGGGGAGTTTTTTGTTTTCTTAATTCTTATCAGAGAAATGGCCCTCTGTTTAATATCTTTATCAATAGGCTGGAGGAGGGGATTGAGTGCTCCCTCAGTAAGTTTGCAGATGACACCAAATTGGGCAGGAATGTTGATCTGCTCGCGGGTAGGAAGGCTCTGCAGAGGGATCTGGACAGGCTAGATTGATGGGCTGAGGTCGATTGTATGAGGTTTAACAAGGCCAAGTGCCACGTCCCGCACTTGGGTCACAACAACCCCATGCAACGCTACAGGCTTCGGGAAGAGTGGCTGGAAAACTGCCCGGTGGAAAAGGACCTGGGGGTGCTCGTTGACAGCCGGCTGAACATGAGCCAGCTGTGTTCCCAGGTGGCCAAGAAGGCCAACAGCATCCTGGCTCATATTTGGTGGTCATACATGGTGAAGCCAGTAAGAATTAAATGTATTTTAATTAAATGTATTGTAAAATTAATTCATGTGATGTACTGTAAAAGGAGTAGGGAAGTGATTGTACTGCTGTATTCAGGACTGGTGAGGCCACACCTCAAATACTGTGTTCAGTTTTGGGCCCCTCACTACAAGAAGGACGTTGAGGTGCTGGAGCGTGTCCAGAGAAGGGCAACAAATCTGGTGAGGGGTCTGGAGCACAAGTCTTATGAGGAGCGGCTGAGGGAACTGGGGTTGTTCAGTCTGGAGAAGAGGAGGCTGAGGGGAGACCTTATCGCTCTCTACAGCTACCTGAAAAGGGGGTTGTGGTGCGGTGGGTGTTGGTCTCTTCTCCAAAGTAACTAGTGGTAGGATGAGAGGAAATGGCCTCAAGTTGCACCAGGAGGGGTTTAGACTGGATATTATGAAAAATTTCTTTCCTGAAACAGTGGCCAAGCATTGGAACAGGCTGCTCAGGGAAATGATGGAGTCACCGTCTCTGGAAGTGTTAAAAAAATGTGTAGACATGGCACTTTGGGACATGGTTTAGTGGGCATGGTGGTGTTGGGTTGACAGTTGGACTCAATGACCTTAGAGGTCTTTTACAACCTTAATGATTCTATGGGTCTATTATTCTAAATTAGATGGCCATATGATATACTTCTACTCACATGGACTTTCAAAAAGTAGGTCCAAAACCATTTGTTCCCTCTTCCAGGTTCTGTTCAGGTACTAGAAAAAATTAACAATGTGGCTTATCTAGATATTAGAATAACATGTGGACTGAAGTGTCTCTTTATCATGGGACAATCCAACAGATGCTGAATGAGGTAAGACCATTTTTAGCCATTTTGCTCCAGATAATATTGGCTGACACAACAAAAAAGAAAGGAACTGGGATATTACAAAAACATTTGTGGCTTTCACATTTTAGAACTTTTCTTCATAAATGTGGTCTGAACTCTTGCATATGTCTCTTCTTCCTATCCTTAGTTGTGAGACTTCTGGCACAGTGTATTGTGGATTATGTCCATACAGACATCACTGTTGTCTCTCAAGAATGCATTTTGTGTATTGGTTTGGATGGCTTTTAGACTAAGTTCATTCCCTTTGCTTTTGTACATTCGTGAGATTTATTACTCTTCACTGGATGTGAAACTGCTTTCTGGTGGAGATGGATGGCAATTGTAAAAAGGTTGGGCCTTCTGGAGAGTTATCTGCTAACCTAAATAATGATCTTTTCTTTCAGACTTTATCGCCCCCACATTTTGAGATGCCCATAGTTATAAGCCTCCCTTAATTTCACTGGGAGCCAGACAGAAGGTCAGAGTTTACCCCATGTGGAGCAATTTCTGGACTGATGGTTTTTATGGAATCCATAGCTCTTTCTGTGCAGAGTTCATGAACTGAGATCCAAGAGAAGCATGAGTTTATGCTCTAAATGATGTCTCTGATTAGCCTGCAAGAACATTTCAGCAAAAAATACTGATGAAAACATAGATATTTTCCATCAAAAGCTTCTTTATTTCGTATTCATGCTTCAGAGAATATACCTCTCACTACTGAGTACTTGCACGTGTGTGCAAAATGGGAATGCTGGAACATTTCTATCACTATCACAAGAAGCTAGTGTGAGTCTGTCTACCTTGTGGACCTGGGAGTCATCTCAGAGCATTCATTGGATCTGCACATTATACATTGTGCATTACATTTTCTACGATTAACTTTAGGTTTGTAGTATTTGCTAATCCTGCAGACTTCAAGAACGCTGTGTGTTGCTGGCGTCTGAACCCAGGCAGAGTCTACCGATACACATGGCTTTTGTAGGTACTTGCATGGAGCTTAGTGAGAGGAGCACGAGCTGCAGAAGTGTTTGGAGGCAGCATGAAGACATCAGTCTGTAAGCATATGATACATTTACAATGTACCTGCATTTCAATCTCTTAAGGAAAAAAATCCTGCAAGTTTAGAAGTGGGGTGTTCACAATGCCTAATTTAGCCTTGGTGTTTTTTTGTCGGAAGCTGTCCCTGTGCTTGGTAGCAAGAGAAGCTCCAGCAAGAGGGTATTTCAAAGCAGTAGCCAGGAGACATTGCATAAGGTTAGCCCTTGAGGCCAAGGATGGTCTTTGTAAATACCCTCCACTACATATTTTTGCTCAAACCTGGGGTATACAAAATTGCATTCATCTCCTTTGGGAGCTGACTAGACACGTTGCACAAGCCAGAAGTGTGTACCCAATTAACATGTTTGTTTCTGAAAGGCAATGTGTTATAGTGAAAGACTAAGAGACTGCCATGTATCACACAATTAAAGAACCACAAAAACGAGCAAATGAAAAGCCAGTCTAAAAGAATGTCATAATATTTGAATGTTGTTATTTTTTAAAAATTAAAAGTGCGGAAAAATGTTAGATCTTGTTATTTTTCAGGAAACATTTTTAATTCAAGTGGAGACAATTTGGGGCACTAAATAAATCAGCTCATCGTGGTAACTATGCATTCTCATTTCTCCTTTGACTGTGGTTTTATCTGAGAAAAGCAGGGAAGTTGAAGCGTTGTCTCGAGCACTGATATGTCTGAATCTGTCAGGAATGGCCTGACATTTATCACTTCTCCGTATCTCCAGGCAATTTGGAGCGTTCTCATTTGTGATTTACATGTAGCATAAGCAATTATATCCCAGTGTTTTAAGGAATTTCTAGGGACCCTACATCCTTGTGTTGCACTGAGGTTTGTGTGCAATGGCTACTTACCTCCGTCAGCCGCTCAGGCGGTCACTTCCTTGGGAAAGAAAAAATCCTAACTTCTGGTCCTGGTTCCCAACACTGTGGGATACTTTGTCTTTTCCTTTGTGGCTAGAAAACAATCTTTTCTCAGACCGCTGGAAGTCACGTAGGGGACCCTGTGGACGGCTGTGGGATCGGCATCCAGGAGGACTTGCTCCATCCTAACTGCCGCTCTGCAGAAGCAGCAGCAGTGGACCTCTGTTAACCGGGGTAACTCTGAGTGGGGCAGTCTGGGGACATCTTTAGTGAACCCACAGTATAGCACTTGCTCCTAGCGAGAAATAGAAAATAAAAAGGTCAAATGAAAGTTGCTTTTATACATCAGATGATTCTAAAACTTGGTAACTATAATGTTATTTGTGGCTGATTTTTTATAGATGAGCAACTCTTATAAAGTTAGTTTGATTAATGATACACACTTTTTTCTCGAGTATAGTTTTAATTTTGAGCACAAATGAATACTGGCCTTAGCTGTATTATATGCTCTTTTCCATCGCCCTGTATTGTCATTAAGGAGTTTACCAGGCTATATGTGCTTTTTCACATCTATCTGCTAAATTAGAGATTCCTGTATAAAATGTAGCACTCAGGAGCATTCTTTGGATTTGTGGCACTTTCTTGGCGCAACATGGATCTGCAAAGTTACAGTCTTCATTACTGTTTTTTTTCCTCAATTGCAGGGCATACATGAAATTTCCAGTGCAATCCGTCCTATTTCATTGATATATCGGGGACAGAGTTTTCCACTAGTTATTTTCATGCAAAACAGAGTTTAAGCAGTTATTTTTGTACGTGACAGCCCTGCAAATGCTCTTCACATTTATTTAGCCACATGTTGACAATTCTAAAGACGAGAAAATCTCTCTAAGCACAAACAGAATGTGAAATGTGACATCTCTCAAACTTTGTACTTCAGGGCTGAGAAATATCAGTGTTTTTTTTCAGTTTATTTTACAGCATTTTTAATTCTGTGGTTACACTAGAACAGAAACAGCTTCTGAAAAGGAAAGCAGAGCATCTATAACTAGATCTATCATATATACTTGATGAAGAGGGGTGTCGTATGCGCATGTTGGCTATTTCAGTATATAACCTCATTATGATATCAAAGTTTTGCCATATTTCGGAACAGTTGTACAGCATATTTTTAAATGCCTGTGAAACCACCTCCTGCAGTAAATACATCTATTTCATAATGTTACAATACAACTCAATGAAGCTGGAGTACACATGAAAGGTATTATGTAATCTTTAACTGTAGCAAGTATATTCTGCATTTTAGAAAAAGAGAGTCTACACTAAGAAGTCTACATGTATATTTTACCTCTTAGAAGAGGTGAAAAATATGTGGAGGTGTATGAAATATTTAATCAACAAGGAACATGAAAATAATAATAAAAATGTTCGGACAGATTTGTGATATAAGTCAACAGTGCCTACAGGTTTTTGGCACTGCCAATATGTTTCAGCTTGACTTCTGTAAGTAAACACCAAAGAATTTGCAATTTTAGGGGAGTATCTTTTAGCAGTTCAGACAATGACTTGTTTAAATAAAGATGATCAGCTTTTTTCACTAGGGTATTAGGTTAAGAGAAATGTAGAAGGTACTTTCCAAATACATAAAAACATATTTTACATATTATTAATTTAAAATATATTTTAAAATAAAAAAAATTAAAACCATTATGCATTCCCCCTTCAACCTTTGCAGTAGTAGGAGAAAATGTAACAGAACAGAATGGTAGGAACTAAAATGCAACAAAAAGGGTTCCTTTGTGTCTTATTTACTGAAAAGAAATCAACAGAAATGACTAATATAAAAATTTTCAAAATTTTTCAGGAAACTTATGTGTATTTCATCCTGATGAATGTGCAATGTAGCGGTCACAGCCAACATAACACAAGTTCTAGGTGACATCCTGACAACAGAGAAGTCAATGGATAATTGTCCAAATTTCCTTCATGTATTCAAACTTTCAGTTCTAATCCTATTTAAGCCAGTCTTGCTTCTCTAAAAGTCCTTTTAAGTTGAAGTTTTCCATAACTGGTGAGTCTGCTTTGAATTTTTGTAAAGCATTATAGGGGCTACTTATGTTATGACAGTGTGCGAAAAACATGCTCCTTTTGATATGATTTGAAAATAAATGTCCAAATGAATAAAATGTGACTGATGCTAACTTCAAGCCTGACTTATTTCCTTGTCCTTGCAGAATGAAATAAAGTAGCTCAAGATGAAATTAAGTTATTCTATATTAAATATTACATGGACATTTAAATGATTTGCTAAAGGTCTCACAGAAATCGGTAGGAGAGAAAGGAAATTAATTTAACTCCTGAGTTTCATTGGTTTTCAGACCACTTTGTCTTGATTTCAAGTTTCTCACGCAAAGATTATACACCCGGGTTGGATTTAGCTCAGTTTTATCATGATGTTAACTTGTCCAGATAGTATCTCCTACTAGTCTCAATCATGAATTAAGTAACACAAATATTAATAAATTAAAATGAATGGAAATGCTTCATATGTTTTATGTCAGTGAGTTCTGGGAATGCAAAATAGCTTCAATGGAGTTATAGATGAGAAGACTATGGACCATTAACTTTTGGAATTTCCTGATCTGAGAGGTTGATTGAGCAACCTCAATGCTGCATTTGATGCTAGACTTTGCATTTGACCATGTATACATTTTATACACTTTCATATGTTTTAATATAACCTGCATGGGGTATTTTAATTTGTGAAATATTTAGAAGGCACAATTTTGTTCAGCAGGGGAAAGTTCACAGAGTACATATAGAGTGCGTATCTAGTTTGCCAAAGTATATTCAACTCTGAAATTTTCAACAACACTTTATCTTAAAGGATTTATTTCTGGGATGCAATATGCATGTAAGGCATGTCTGGTTTTCCATCATATAAAAGAAAAAAAATTTGTCCCGGTCAGCCATGAGTTTTAGACTTTAGCTCTGATACTGTTGCATGTGTGTGGGTGGCCTCCCAGGTAGGTGCAGAGTTAGGCTGAAGTCAATGGGGCATGTATAACCCATCAATGATCATGTGTTAAATATCCCACTCTGACTGTACAGGATATGTAGATTGATTATGGTGTATACCTCATAACGTTGGCAGTCCTTCTAACTGTATAGATGTATGCCTGCTGTTCTGGTGGCCTCGGGTTAGTTTTAAGCTAAAGAGCCATCATGTGCACAGGCACATTCAGCTGGGTTGACCTGAGATCAAGCCTTTGAAATGCTGTGTTGGAGGTAGAATTAGGTGAAAATAACCCTTAGAAGGTTCCCAGCTCACAAGAAAGACACTGAAATAACCCAAATGCACCGAGGGCTGCGAGACCAGTGCCCAAGCAGAAAACAGCTCAGCTTTCAACTGTCTTCCAGTAGTTCCATCCTCCTGTACCAGCCCTGATTATTTTTGTGACAACCAGGAGTCAAGGTTACCTTTGGAGCCCTCAACTCTCCTTTTAGCCACGCTTTCCTTATGTTTATTCATCTGATGAAATGCATTAACTTGTGCTATTTTTCAGTGACTACTTGGGAAAAAGTAATTGATTTTATTTTTTTTTTTTTCAAATGCAGCATCTTGGCTCTGCTGAGAAGAATTATTTTTACCTTTCCTGTTTTAGGTTTTCAAGTCTCCGTACTGAGGAATACATAGAAAACCATCTTATCTACTCTAACAGATTAAGCCACTGATTTACCAAGTCCAGCCTCCATAACAACTATTACAGAAGAAGATTCCCCCTTTCACTCTTCGCTCTCTCTGCATCTGTAAAGTGCTTTGTACACAGCAAAATATGATACATTGGTGAACACTTTAAATCCCAAGCATCTGATTGCAATTATTTTGTATAATCAAAAAAGCAAAGAAAGCAAACCTTCCAGCATGTCAGATCAGGGAACAAAAACCCGTCCTCGTTGGCATGGAATGAAAGAGCTATAGAGGAAGAATCTAGGTATTGGACATACATGACTTTGCCAACTTCATACAAAAAATAAACCAGCAGTGCCTTGTTGAATCTGCATCCAGTCAGAGTGGAGCAGAAAGGAAAAAGAGCTCTTGAGGAATGCTAAGGACGTGGCCTATAAACTAAGACATTCCTTAACAGCTTTAAGCAATGTATCCTAATGCCCAGTAACACTTAGACCATAGCAGCTACAAGAGCTCTGTTTGGGCTAATTATTGAATATTTACTTTATTTCTTAGGGCTTCTATTTCACAGGCTTTTGTTGCCCATGTGGAGCTCTGTGGTACTATGCTTGTGCTACTTGGACTATATGAACTAGCTAGTTTGAAGATAACTAAGTGGCCTGTGGTATAGACACCCTTCAGTAGCATGGAGGGTCTTTTCTTGTTATTCACTTTGGGCTGGAAAAAGCATTTGCTGCTTATTTTGTATAAAGAATGGCATATAACTGTCCTGCTCCAGGAGGTGCCCCAGTTGCAGTGAATTAGCAGTTGGGAGACAGAAGGGTTTTTTTTGCTCTTTTCTCAGACCATTGAGCTAGTCTTAGTGTTGCTAAAGAATAACATAATAGCTTGGGCTGTGCGATGATATAATAAATACCTTTTACTTGAGAAAGATGGTTTGAGAATTTTTACATCTCACCAAAAAAATGATTTGTTCACTGCTTCTAGTCAAAAAAGAAGAATCTTCTGGCATCCTCAGGTGAATGTCTCTGAGCAACTTGGTTAGCATGTGCTCCAGCAGGCTGGGGAAGTGCAGAGAAAAGAAACCTTTAGGGAAGAATTTAGAACTGTTATTTGCCACTACCTGTCTCTGATTTCTGTAGATGCTGGAATAATTAGGTGGTTAGGAGAGGGTGTTTCATTGTAATGTACTCCACAAAACTGTTTTTAATAAGAAAAAAAAGTTCTAGCTTTTTTTTTGCAAAGCAAAATTCTTCAAGGAAGAACCACATTCTACCCTGGGAAAATTACTTAGGGAAGGATGCAGCAAAAACGTGTTTTGCTCACAGCAAAATTTGTAAACCTGGAGTGGATGAGAATAACATATTCCTGTGCTGTTTGAAACTGGCAAAAAGCCAGATTTTCTGCCTTACTTTATTTTAACATTTTTGCAGTTGTGTAGAATACTGTTACATTTATCTTGGGAGAGGAACACCACTGGCATGAAGTTTCATGAAAGTGTGTAAGACTACAGAATGAAACACATCATGGACCTAATTTTTCTTGCACTAATTTATTTCACTGGGCTAAGCTAAGTACCACTTATTTACTTCAGGCTCAGAGAGTGGAGATTAAAGCAGGAGGCTTTAGCACGGCTGGAATGTGATGTCACGAGAGACTTTTTGACTTCATTAATTACTTTGAAAGTGCTAAAAAAAAATTTAGTGCTATAAGGATTCCAAACAAAGGCAAAATATGTAGTTCCGTATAACCTTGCCTGAAGTTCTTTTTCAGGGAAGAAAGTTCTCAAATAAAATTAATTAGGAAACTGACATATCTTAAAAATCAAAGTTAGATTCCTTCATTGAAGAATTAAGGAATTAATGCAATTAATTTCTCCTTGCCAACATTAAAGAAGCAATGAAAATGTAGATTGGAAGTGTTCCATGGAAAATGGGGATGGAATGTATGAATATTTAAATTTTTCTCTTTAGTGTTCTGAAAAAAATGTAATGTAAATAATTCTCTAGTATTTATTTTTAAATGGTTGAACTTAAAGGAAGTAAATGTATTGAATACACATTAAAACGTGTTGTAGCTCTTCTGAATTTGCTGCATAATTGTGTTTCAACAACTTGGATTTCACTGAAGGGGAAGCAGAGCTGAGTGGAATCTTTTGTAACCTTGGGGCTCCAAAGTGATTTTGAAGAACTGTGCAGATGTGCAGTGCCACCTGTCTGAGCTACTAGATAATCCAATTACTGTATATTTAATATCAAAGAGATATGAAATGTAAAGCCTGATATAATTGCTCTAAAATGTTGACGCTAAGCTAAATCTGTAAGCTTGGGCATCCTGTAACACGTCTGTTGCAGTGCTATATGAATTCTAGCTTCTAATAAAGTACCTCCATCCCCCATATACATACCCAAGTCTATCCAAGGGGGAATGTGTGAGTCAGCGTGGAACTTAAAGGAGCTATGAGGTTGCCTAAGGTAGCCCTTCGAAAACGCTGAAGAGAGGCACACAGGCATAACATCTGTATTTCAGCTAGCTTCTACCTAGGCGGACTGGCTGAGGGGCTGGTGCATGTGGTGGCTGTTGGTGGGGCTGGAAGGGAGCAGGAGCTGCAGCTGTGTCACACGGTGATGGAGCCCCAGAACTCGGGGCAGGCTGATCGGAGCCAGTGCAGGCTTCACTGGGCATTAACCACGGAGATGTCCAGCCCTCGTGCAATGTAACCTCGGTGCAACAGATCAGCAGTTCACAACTGCACAACTAAATAATAATTTTATTTATTTATATAATATTTTGAGAAAAAAATAAGTGTTTTAGATTTTGGGTGAAAAAGCTGATCTTTCTTCATCACTTAAACCAGGTTCAGAAATTATGCAGGTTTTGCTGTCACATCCTTTCTTTTTTTGCACACAGCTGGGGTTGAACTGGAAGGATAATTTTTGCCATGTGGCTGTATCAGATGTATATGGATAGATAGATCATGGATGTAGAATTAGGTGATGTAGATTTTTTTTTCACAGCCAAGTAAAGATGATAAAGCTAAACACCGAGGACTATATTCTTAAACTTTGTAGTCCAAATTTATTTATGAGCTCTCTAATTTTGCAGTGCCTAATAAGGAATAGTTTGGACAGATCTTAATTCAGCTTGGATTTTGAGTGTTTTCCTGAATTTCTTAAAGACTTTTGTTCTGTGATTTTTTAATATGGGACAAGCAATTGCCCAACAGCTCCAACCTGTCTTCTGGGCATAAAGTATCATTGACAAATGAACTGTATAGCTGTTGCCTTCCTTGCCAGAGAAATCTTTACCTAGGAAATCAGGAGTTGTAGAAGTAATATCTCCTAGCTAACAATAATAATAATAATTTATTACAACGTGCTAATTAGCTATCAAGTGTGTTTCAGAACCCGTGGACACTTTTGTGACCCTACCTCCATGCAAGGTTGCAGTTTTAGCTATCCCCATACCTCTGGTGAATTTCTGGTGAAAAAAAAGTTTCTCTTCTCTTGCCCATCTATGCCTAAGCACTGCCACCATCCTCCACTTATGAAGGGGCAGAGGTTTTTGAAGTTTTATTGAGTTTAGGACAAGGACTAGATTGATGTCACAATTTTCTGCTAAATGCCCTAACAACACTGGTGTGGCATAAAAATTCATAACTACCTATGTGTTTACTGTACAAAGTCTGGATCTGATCCAAGACTGAGGATCTGTGTTAGGATCTGGCGAAAGCCAGGCCTTAGTTGCAAACTCTGTATGCTCAGAGCTTAAAGTTGCAAGGACTGAAGTAGTTTTCAGTATGCCTATGGATTGAAAGTGCTGAAGTACTGGGCTATCCACCTTGTTGAAACCTTAGTAAATAAGTGCTTGAATACTATTTTGAACGTTTAGACTTTATAAATTCAATATTTACTTATTTTAGTAGATTTCTCACGCTAATACACTGTGCCTTATTTGTGAGACGTGGCACATATGAGTATTTCTCTTCTAAATTTAAAGCTGGTCACAGCTGCCCCTATTTCTGCCAAAAAGCTTCATTTGTGTTTTAGTTGCCAAAAATAATCATATGCTCCTTAAATCAAGAGTTTCAGCTGCTTCGTATCTCAGTTGACTTTCTGAAACATCCAGCTTTTCCTAGACAATTTCTGCATAGAAACATGCTTTTCAATACGAGGATATATAGTAAGCTGAATATATTAAATGATAGAGTAAGAATTTTAATGGGACTCACTGACATGTGGTTCTAAATAATAATTTATTTTCCTATGCTAGTTGCAAGGTCATCCACATGCATGAATTCAGTTTTGAAAAGCTAACACATTAAAGTGAAGATTAAGCATCAGCTCACTAGTTATAGTGCAGTCTGTGTTGTTTGGTCTAGAAATGAAAGAGCCAAGGAAGACTGTAGGTAGTGCCTCTGCTCAGTAGTCTGGATAAAAAAATCCCCTCTATTTATTACACTCAAGACTTGTGTCCCCTGCAAGAAACGCCAAAGGGAGTCCTTTTGTTTGGCAGATGCCTTATTATGAGTATCCAGGGGCTGTATCAGTGAAAAAGAGAGAATTTATAGTACTTTACAGACTGATCAGGCAGCAGAATTAAACAGTCATGCTCAAACCAAAGACACTTTCACTCTCCAGCTGCATTCAAACACAAAACAGTTGTGCAGGTATTTCTTGAATCAAATGGCTGGAGTAATTTTGCAATGTGAAAAGGGTATAAA